>NC_051433.1:24368494-24431267 GCF_001649575.2 Kryptolebias marmoratus
GGGGGGGGGGGGGGGTGGATATTTTGTGTAGCCCAGCTGTTCTTGCCTTTGTCACCACCGGAACCACAAGGGAAGTTCCCCAAGCATGGTGTTCATTTCCCTGAAAGACACCTCGCACTGTCTCTCTCATTCAGTCAGATCTTCTCAGCATCCAGGGGATATCTTGGTATGGAGGGAGGGGCAGCAATGGGAAAGGATTCTTTTTTCCCCCCTATATGGGATCCATAGTGTTCAAAATTATGAAGGGAAGGGGAAGTGAAGCAGGAGGAGGACGGAGCATGGGGGGGGGGGACAAAGGGGCCCTCAGAATGATTCGTCGTGCCCCACGGAGAGGTCTCCTTTGGGGGTGGAGGCGCGCGACGAGCCCTTGTCCATGCTCTCGGAGCCGGAGCTCTGGTGCTGCTGTTCGGAGCCCGCGCTGGACGTGATGGTGGACGAGGATGTGGATGAGGAGCGGGTCTTCTCCTTAAAGTCCGTTATAATCACCGTCACGTTCCCAACGGTGATGGCCAACTGCTGGGCGGTACTCCGGTCGATGTTCTTCAGTTTGGGCCTGTGGGAGCGAGACAGGAAACGAACGCTAAGAGCCGAACTAACAGTAAGTGCCTTCCTGCAACAGCAAAGGGGGCAGGCTTCCAGCATTGTGGGGGTGCTTACACTGAATCACTCAATTCATCAGATGACACAGGAAGAGTCAGAACAGCTGCATCAAAAATAAAACTGGGTGTTTAGTGTAAAAGATCATTTGTGAATCATTTGAGATTTCCCATTACTTTCTGATGTCAGGGTTTCCCTGACAAGAAGTGTGTAGTCATGTGCTCTGACAAAAAAAACAACACACAGAATAACAAAGTTCTTACACACCTGGAAATGTGAGAGTTCTTGTTGGTCTTGGTTGCTGACTTCCCAGACTGTATGCTCTGTTTGTCACTGGGTGGACTCTGATGGTTGTCTGATTTAGGTCTGGGAGGAAAAAAAAAAAGCACAGGTGAGGATTTGGAGTAGCACAGCAAACATCTAGACACCAGGTAAAGCCCGACTCTGGTCCCAACCTGTTCTTCTTGCTGCTTGGCTTCTTCGTGACAGCTGGGCTGATGTCCTTCTCTATGTCGGGTTTGTCTTGGATGGCTTGCTCCTTGTCGATCTTGTCCTTCTCGGGCGTGTCTCCCTCCAGCCTCACTCTGTCCGGACGCTCTCCCTCTGGGCGTCCTTCTCCGGCGGCCCGCTCGCCTTCGCCGAGCAGGCGCTCCTTGTCTGGGCGCTCACTCCTCTCTCTCCTGTCCTTCTTGGGAGGGGGAGGCATCGGGTACTGCTGAGCCACCTGCTGGGCAACCAGCTGGGAGTTTATCCTGGGTTTCCTGCGGAGAGGATCCGAGGCACAAACATGGATTATTCTTGTAGTGAAACGGTGAGCTGACTCTGGCAACGCTTCAACATTACAGCAGACAAAGGTGGCCGAATTTAAACCCCAGCAAAGGGAAAGGAGTTTCTAGTCCCAGCTGCTGTAGAGGTGGGTTTGAACAGCCGCTTCCTGGCAGAGCACCCCTGATTTGAAGGCTAATCTCATTACCTCAGGGCTGTAATAAAATGAATGCACAGGATCACAAGGTGGAACATTTGCAGCATGTCGCTTAGGTCTTCTAATCTGATTACAGCGGGCTTGGCCTTATTTGTCACAGACTGAGATTCAGTCAGATGTAGTGTTGCTTTCGAGCAACCACAGAGCCCTTTCTGACTGAGGCGCCTAAAACAATCCCAAGTCTTTTGTTTACACCCCTATCGGTTCTGCAGGTGATCAGGGCCTTAAGTTAGGAGGCAAAAAAAACGAACTCCAAGACTGAGTGCCTGAGCCAACACACGCCTGCAACATAATAGATACCAGCTGGCAACATCTAGGGGAAACCTCAAGGGAAGGGGAAGGATGACTGCACAGAGCAAACTGCATCCAGCAACTGGGAAAGCTCAGCGAGGAGCAAACATCTAGTACGTTCACACGCAAACATGCACCGGAAATATTAGCGTGCAAACAAATCGCCCTCACCTCCGGCTGTCAAGGTGGTCTTTCATCAGGAAACTAAACAGTTTAGTTGAGTATAAAAAAAAAGCTTTTCTAAACTAAATGTTGTAGGGTTGCCACGAATAGTTGATAAAATTGGCATCCTTCATTTTCAAAGGCTATAGCCCTCCAAGTATTATTAGTACTTCAAGCTAGCTGACAAAAAAAAAAAAAAAAGTATTTTGTACGCTCTGCAAAGCGATCTCTGCAGAGCGATGCATACAGGAGCTGTAATGAGCCAGCAGAAAACACAGAACCACTGTGTGTTTTTTTAAAGATGTTAAATGCTCTCTATGAAGTCACACAGGTTGTGGGTCTGCTACATTTTCCATTGAAGAAATGTTTGAATGAATGTTGTTCCATAACCCTGTAACGGTGTTGCACTGAGCTGTGTTCTCCCACCGAGATCTGAATCCCCACCAACTCTGCTCCATTCTCCCCTAACCTCTGCTGTTTGAAGTGGTGGCATTTTAGGGAAAAATGCTAAAAGAGAAAGTTCTTGATCTCTCTTTGTCCACTGCAGCAGGAAAACATCCCGATAGCTGGAAAACACTTTCCCTAGGTGTGGAAACCCATGTCAACACAACACCTGGGTGTTTAAACAGGCAGGCTTCATGTATCCTACCATATCCTTTACTTCTGGCTACTTCAAGCACATCAAATTGCACATAAGACGTTAACAGCCAAATGAATAACATTTAATTCAGACAATAAGATACATACAACTAATAACAAAATAATCATTATGTGATAAAAAAAAGTGTTGGCCAAGTTCCAAGAACATTTGGTAATATTACAGTGTCCACTGATAAATTTTAAATAGTCTCGCTGAATTTGTTCCTCTCCTCTTTCTGAAGCCATGTGACTTAATTCCTGCAAAAGAACAATTTCTCACCAATTTGCTGCCGTTTTTCACAAAAGTATCCCTACAATATGCTGGGTAATCTGCCTTTTTTTAAAGAAAAGTTTTTCAATACACAAATCTTAGGAGCATCTATTTGTTTATTTGTCATGCTGGAGTTGGCACTTTAAACCTATGATTTTTGGAGAATTTTTTTTTTTTTTTTTTTTTTGGATTACTCAAAAAATAACCAATAAGTAAAAATAGTGGTCAGTGGCGATCTTAAACTGTATCTTTGAAAGAAAATAATTCTGCACATATAAAGTGAACAGAGGTGGGAACACGTGAGGTGAAGCAGAAAGTTATTCAAGTTAAAGAAACTTTTCTGGTTTGGGCAAAAACGCTCCAAGTAAACCAGTGTCACTGCTGCTAAACTGAACTGTCACTCCAGTAGCTTTCAGTAGTAGGCAGTTTTCAGACAGCTGCTCCAGTGGTTATCCTCAGTGCTTTAATTTGGCAACACCACACTGATAGTCCAGTCACTTTCTCATTTCTGAACTTAAACCTTGTGTGCCTTTCACAACAGACTCCCCGCACATCTCTCTCCGTCTTGGTAGCCTATTAGGTCAAGCATCAGCATCTGTCCGTCTTCTTCATACTCTTCAGTTCCTTTCTTTACAAATCTTTTCTTAAGCATTTAAACGAAAACTCATTTAGCCTCCTCCTGCTGTGCCCTGTTACACACAGAGCTGACTCTTCTTGAGAAGGGGGGGGGGGTGCAGCTGATCAGAAGGCCATCAGTTGGAGTATAATAGAGCATCATGTTGTAACGCTTACACTACACTCCGATCAATATGCGATCTGCAGTGCATCCTGATGAGCCTCATTGCTGCTGATCGATTCAAAGCTGGAGCCTGGGGTTTATCCACTTGTTGGCCCTGTGTGAAGCACCCATGGGAGGTGTTCAGTGGGTGAGAATTGATGTGGGTGTGAAATATTCTATCCCCATGTTTATAAATCCCTCAGGTACTCCTATCAAACACATCCTGATTGAATTGTCAGCTTAGAGGAATATCTCCCATACGGATTATTACAATTTTCCATTCATGCACTTTTATAACTTGTAAAATAACGATGCATTATACAGCCTGTGCTTGAAAAATATTAACTTGTAGTAGCAGACCTATACGATGTGCCTGTGTGACAGATTTACTAAATGAAATCAAATAGAGATGTGTCAAATTCTCAGTTATGGCAAGCTGTTAATATGAACAAATATATTATTTTGAACTCATAAACTCATAAAATTCTTAAGATATTGTTTTTAGAGGTGCACCAAGTAACTGGTCTGTGATAGGTACCAGATGGTTTTTAGGCTAATGTGCCTTGATCAGTGATTTGCCAGACTAACACTCAAAAATCTGATCTATTTTCCCAGTCAGTGAACACACCATAGCCAAGCCTCAATTACTGAGTGAAGACTTGACGTTAGCTGTATGTATTACCTGTAAGGGGTTTAAAAATGAAGTCAGGGGCAGTAGAAAAGGCAGAAAGGTTAATAAAGGGAACCTGTGGGTTGTTTTTTTTTTTACAAAAGGTACCATATTTTCCGGTCTATAAGGCGCACCTAAAAGCCTTAAATTTTCTCAAAAATCAGCGGTGCACTTTATAATCCGGGGGCGCCTTATGTGTGCACTGAATTCCAAAATCTGTCCCTGGCACAGGGACGTACGGCAATGTGTACAGTACTAGTGCGTACGCTGGCAGCGATAAACCAATCAGAGAACCCTAAGCAATACGCAGCACATACACTGGCAGCGCGTAAAAAGAACTCCAACTGCTGGACGTCGGTGTAAACAGCGCATTCAAAGTGAAGTTGCGAGTGGCGTGGGAGCAATGGATGACGGACGGTGAACACACGTTTACTAAGACGGGGGCAGCGCCGGATGAGTTACGGCATCATATGCGAATGGATTGTGGATGCCTGGGCTAAGGTATCTGCTTTAACTGTTGTCCAAGCTTTCGCGAAAGCCGGCATCATTGCTGAACAGCCACCTAGCAACGAGACTGACTCCGACAATGATGAGAGGGAACCTAGCATGTTTGATGGTGAAATTGCCCAGCTGTTCAATTCAGACAGAAGATAAGGACTTCGATGGATTTGTGGAAGTAGAATGATAAAAAAATAATATGTAAAATAATTGTTACATAGTAGAATAGTTCAACCAAACTCAGTTTTGGTTCCGTGACCTTTGGTTTTTTTTTTGTAGAACATGTTTTAGCATGTGCCTTATAATCCGGTGCGCCTTATGGTGCAGAACATAAGGTATATTCACTTCTCATAAAGGCTGAGGGTTTTTGTTTACATACTTTGTTCTTCCTATTGTCTGAAGTGTTGTTACTCTCAAACAATAACAGTTGCTACTTTACAGTAAAAATCTAAACTTTCTGCAGCCACATGACCATTAACATTGTACCGGGTGAATACTTTTATTAGCTTGTCACCAAGCCATTTAATCCATTTTTAATATTGGATTAGAAAGAACTACAAAGTATTCAGGTGTTTTGAAGAGTAACCTGAACTACATTAAAAAGGCTCTTAATCAGAGTGATGACATGTCCAAATATGCCCACAAAGTGTGTATGTAGCGAGTGAGTGATTTATCAAATGATTAACTCCATGCCTGTCATACAGAATTGAAGCCCCAGTCAGAGCCTAAAGGCTCCATCATACTCCATAAGTCACAAAGTCGGTTTGCAGTCATGTGGTTGCGAGATGTTTGTTTACACACACCTGTCATTGTCCACGAGACACTCAGATCAGAACTCCCAGGAAGCTCCTCCCTCCTCCTGCGGCATTAAAATGAGTTTCTTCCCGCCAACTTCTCAACTCTCCTGTCCTTGTACAGATTTTTGCTTCTCTTACCGCGACCAGACTTTTTATTACACAGACTGAGACAGTGCGTGCTGATTAGCATTTGTAAATTTGACGATGCACAATGATGAGCACACAAAGAGAAAGTCTCCCTACGCTGCCTGGCCGAGACCAGCTTCCTCTTGGCCACCAAAGCCATGAAAAGTCACCTGTGTCTCTGCGGTCTTTTTAAGTTCATAGGTTTCTAAGTTTTGCTGGAACAGTTGTAAAGACAGCTGTATTTTCTAACAGCCAGCTGCTTCTCAGCGGAGCAGTAGAAGCAAAATGACTCCATTAAAGCTCACCGGCTTTTTCGCATAAACACGCCCACAACAACTTCTGACCAATCACAATACTTGGTGCAAACCCCTTTGAGAAAAAGTTCAGCCAGGACCTTGTGTAGACGAAGCTGCTACGAGAACAAAAACGATACAATTGTTGTCACGCAACCATGTGACTTCTCATGGAGGATGGAAAGACCTTAAGACTTGTGTCAGTAGCAGAGGCAGCACGCTACTTAGACCCTGATACAGAGCAGAGTCAGCCTTACTGTATCAGCTTTATTATAAAGCATTTTGAATTACCACAGGACCTAAATGCTGCTCAGTTACAAGAAAACAAAACAACAGCAGTTTCAAGACAAATTAAAAGCAGCCCGATAATAAAAACAAGTAAAAACACATTAAATCACTTCAATTAAAACCAAAACATCAATATCTAGATGGTGTCAAAAGCCAAGGTGAAAAGATGGGTTTTAAGAAGTGAGTTACAAAACTGACAGGGATCAGGCCTGTCTAATGTCCAAAGGCAGGCCATTCCACATTTTAGGAGCAGGAGCAGGAACAGCAAAAGCACAATCCCCTTGAAGCTTACGTTTAGTTTCTGGGACACTCAGGAGCAGCTGGTCTGCTGACCAGAGAGAACAGAGGAGGTATATGGGGTGTAGCAGCTCAGTGAGGGATGACAGGGTAAGAGCATTTCAGGCTTTAATAACAAAATAATTTTTAAATGAATCCTAAAATGTACAGGCAGCCAGTGCAATGAGGCTAAAACAGAGGAAATGGGCTCACGTTTTTCTTTTTTTGAGCCAGTTAAAAGACATGCGGCAGCATTTTGGACCCTCTGGAGGTGAGAAACACAGGAAGCACTGAGCCATATATAAAGTATAGTACAGTAATCCACCTGAGTGCTGATGAAGGCGTGGATTACTGTCTCAAGGTGCTGTCTAGAAACAAGTGGCTTTACTTTAGCCGGCTGCCTTAACTGAAAAAAAGCTTGATTTAACCACTGCTCTGATTTGATTATCAAGCTTAAGATCAGCATCCCCCAGATTTGTGATGGTTGGCTTGATATATTGAGCATCTAGAGCCACATGGGGGGGGGGGGCGACTTAATGGCTCTGACAAAAAAATATAGAAGGTTTAGAAACATCCAGGCCTTTAGGTTCTTGAGACATTTAAGCAATAGTTTTTAAGATTATGTGTGCTTTTTCTTTAGCAGGACATGAACCTGACAGTTGACTGCATAGCAATACAAAGAAATTCCAGACTTTCGAGAAATGGACCCAAACAGGAGCAAATAAAAACAGAAAAGGAGGGGCCCTAAAACTGACCCTTGTGGGACCCCATATGGGAGAGGAGGGCACATGGTCACCAATACTGACATCCACTGTGGTCCACTCTGTTGAAAACAGCAGCCAAATCTAAAAGCACAACAATCACCAGAGTCAGCGGCTAAAAATATGTTGTTAAAAGCTTTTAAAAGTGCTAATTCTGTGCTGGTTAGGGATTTAAAACCAGACTGGAAAACCTCTAAAATATTTTGTTCTTTCAAGAAAGCCATTAACTGGTAGTTAACTATCTTCTCAATGATTTCAGACAGAAAAGGAAGTTTTGAGATAGACCTGTAATTTGTCTCGAGTTGCAGATGCCATAATAAAGCCACTGATGCTGATTAACTGATCACATGACATATGATTGTGCACAAACAGTGCTGATGTTGCCTTTAAAATATGTACTTTTATGCAAATTTAAAATAGCAGTCTATCCATATTACTTCCACACTGTTGAGCAAAATGTGAACTAATTGAATTACAACTTAGCTAAGACTTACGCTATGGCAAAAATATTATTTTTCACACACCCAAATCAAATAATCACAACCTTACAGAGCACGAGAAGGACTGGAAATGATACTGGGAGCTGGACCAGAAACAAACCCCGTTGTACAATTGCAGAAATTGCTCCAACCTCCCACTGCTGCCAAAATAATCCTGAAGGATGTGTGTGTGTGAGAGAGAGACAAGTGTGTAAATTCTGCTGTTGAATCATTTCCCACTGTGAGAGCTTACAGCATATTTACCTCCCCCTCTTCATAACAATAGGCCAGGATTGACAGCTCCTTCAGTGCTTACCCCTAAATTCCCCCATCTGGGGAGGGAGGAGTGGGGAGACTCCCTCCACAGGACGCCCCAAAATAACCATCATCATGCTTAAAAGCTCCTAATTCAGTCAGACTGACACCCATGGTTCGATCGCTCCTCACTGCCTGAATTGTGACCGAGACAGACGCACCTCTGCTCAGCTGCTGCTGCTGCAGGAAAAAAACTACAGTTTCAGAGGGAATCCTTGGCATGGAGGCCAAAAACAATGAGCTTGAGTGCTTCGAGGAGAGGCACAGTAATGAAGAGCGAATGAGCGATGGAGAGTGCGATATATATATATATATATATATATATATATATATATATATATATAGAGAGAGAGAGATGAAGGAAAGCCCTCATTAACACAGCTCTTTTATTTGAAGTATGTGCAGGACAAGCAATTATTTCCTGCCTGACTGAACGAATGCAGCAGCAGACAGCTGAGTGAAGAGGAGAGACGACAACACTATTCTCCACCCAAGGACGGCCTATCAAAAAACTATTTAAAACGTTCTCTCATCTCATTCAGAGTTCATGAGACATCTCATTCAGAAATCGCAGCTACACAGCAAATCTCTGTCTCCCCCTCAGTCACTTGAAAAACACACACACACACCTGTCCAGAGGCATCTATCGTGTCCCTGCATTCAGTGATGGCCTGGCTGTGCTACGAGCTGGTTGGAGACAACATCGGAGCCTCGGCCTGGAGCACATGTCTCAGATCTGACGTGTGAGAATGCCGCGGGGCTCCAGTTTGATCACACCAGCTCCCTGCAACGCGCTGGCAACGATCTGACTGACGATCAACATGCATTCATCTGTGTCAACACTTGCTTTACGCCTCGGCCGATATGTAGAAACACACGACGCGGCCCCCCTCCCCCACAGACAGAATGGAGGACGATGGACCGGATCCCAGAGCAGCCTGTGCTGCTCGGATTTTATTTACTAGCTAGCCAGCTGGGGAGGCGGCGCGGCGGTGCAGTGGTTAGACCTGTCGCCTTACAGCGAGAAAGTCGCAAGTTCAAAACTCAACTGTGGCTAATAAACAAAATACATGTTCGCTCTGTTAATTAAAAACTAAATCTGACTCTCAGAGCACAGAAAGACACAAAACCAAAACTAACTCATCTGGGCCAAGATAATAACAGCTTCAGACATCCCTCTAATACTTTCTTTTTTTTTTTTTTTTATAAATGCAAGAATTTCTAGCCACTTATTTATTTATAAGAAAGTTGAAAATTGACTAACTTAATTCCCCACTGTGAGGCTCGAGCTCTGTGCAGGTTGTGAGAGGTCACAGGAGCAGTACCGTCACCTGCAGCCATGCGTGGAGAAAAGTGTGCGAGTGCTGGGGAGGCTGACAGATGAGCGCTGCCTCGGGCAATAAGCTCTTTTCAATCATTCCCACTGCCCAGAGGCATTAAAAACTCCTCACTTCATCTGCCCCTTCCAGTCAGGATTTTGAAAGCTTAGTTTTACTGTCGCCGCTCACCTTCTGTGTTAAAAACAAAACAAGAAATGCCATTATTTTTAATGACAGTTAATAAATTTATAAACAGTCTTGTGCCAAATTCAGTCCACAATAGGAAAGTCCACGCCTCCTGCAGAGGGCTGAACTTTCTGCAGCTGAACCCTAAATTTTACTTCAGCTTATTTCACCAAAAACTTAAACTAAACTTTAAATGATTTTTCCATTTTCTATTTGCCACTGAATTTGTTTTAACCCACGCAGTACTATTATTTTTTTTAAGAGTTAAGATAAACACTAATGAAAAGAAACAAGGAGAAATTAAAGTATTTAGACACCGTATGTGGCTCAACGAACTGGACAGAGTGACTGTGCTCAAAAACATGGCAGCTTTTGTAGACTGACTTGAAGGCTACGCACCGCGCTGGCTGCCAGCCTCATATTTGTGCTTCTCCAGACGAAAGAAGGAGAGAACCGCCTGATCTTTGTGTTTCAGCGAGACAGACGTGAGGGAATTGAAAGACGTCTGCGAAGGGTGATTTGTGACAGAGGAAGTGTCTAAGTTTGTGTCGGCTTATGTGGCAAAGATACTCCATCCTCACGCAGACAAATCAGTCCATGAGCTGACCTTTCAGGCTGAGAACTGCCTGGCATCGAGCAGACTGACAGGGAGCGACTGTGAAAGCATGAGGCACATATTGCTCACATTGCTCAGCATTACTCATTTATTTCCTCTCCTCACGGTTCTTCTCCCTTTATTGTCTTCTTCCCTGCTCCCTTTTTCCTTTTTAGCCCTTTTCTAAGTTCTTTCTACCCATCACTTCCCAGTTTCCTGCTGCTTGCTCTTACTAAATACTCTGTTCAGGGGGCGCAGTTACATAATTCTTCACTGCTGTTCTCCCAGAATATTCTTGCCAGTTTGTTCACTATAGTTGTTTTTGGAATTCATTCAACAAATAACCTGGCAGCACTGCTTAAGAAGCCGCCGCACCGGCACGGCAGGCTCTCTCGTCCAACACAAGAGGAGCGTCTGACAACAAACAAAAACAAAGCACAGGGAAACATGACACCAAACAGTAAAATGCTGAGGATCCAAGCGCGTCAAACCAATTTCCCTCATCTTGATTAGTAATGGGCTGGTACGGGATTCTGATGGTGTGATAACCTTGAGCAAAAATACGGCAGTGTCATAATGTCACAAAAACGTATCACATGATTTATTTGCTTTTATTTGAAAACAAAAATTTCACTACCATCTCTGATGCTGCCTAAACAACAACACATAATACTTATGAGTATTTTATAGGTATAGTTTTATAATAGTAGTAAATAAAATACTTATATTTATTTTAATTTTATTGCACAAATAAAAATAATGAGACTGACAGAACAAGTGAACATGTTGATGGT
The DNA here is from genome assembly GCF_001649575.2 of Kryptolebias marmoratus. NCBI lineage: Eukaryota > Metazoa > Chordata > Actinopteri > Cyprinodontiformes > Rivulidae > Kryptolebias > Kryptolebias marmoratus. The sequence continues at coordinate 24,379,612 of NC_051433.1, forward strand.
TACTTTGTTTCAATCACTCAGCCATTTTCCTGAACTCAGGACAACTTTTAAACCAATTTGTATCAATTTTATTTAATATTTAAATTTAAGGTTAAATTTTTAATGAAATCAGAAGTATTGAGGATCTTTTTAAAATTCAAATTTAATTTGCATAAAGTGACAGCTAAACCACCACCGGAGTCAGACTGTTTTTATTTCCATTTACGTTTGTTATAGTTTATCTGTAACAGTAAAGTAATTGTGCTTATTGTGCACAATATTACTTCTGCTCTGCTGTTCTGCCTTACGGAAAGTAAAGTTGAGAGTCAGACATGGGGATGTTAGTTAATTAATCAGCTGCTTATTCGCCTCCAAAGCCAGACAAAAACATTCCACCTGCTAACACGCCAACTCCTGTAGCTTGTCACAAATGTTTAGTGGAAAACAGTGTTACCTTGAAAAAGAGATTTGTGTGTCGCTCCTCTGATAAACAAGCCATGACTGAATGTTATCTGCTGGACAGACAAAATGTACAACCAACCTTCAGTCATAAATGTTTTAGGGATATCGCCAATTGACCCCGCAACTGAATTAAGCTCAAAGCAACAGGTAGGAGAAGGGGAGTGCTGCCTGGTGCCCCATGTGACCAAAAGGGAGGGAATAACCTAAACAATAACTAAACTCTTTGTCTCTCTTATCTTTTAAACACTGTCAAACTGGTTATCGGCCCATGCCTAATCCCGAGGAACGGTCTTGGATGGAATAAACATAAAAAAGAAGAATTGGCACACTAGATAAAATTCTCTTCATTTCGAATTCTGTCTCATGCGAAGCAAACAACATGGAAACTGGAGTCGTTCTTTTCCCATGACTAGCTGGTGGTGCTGTTGAGGGAAAAATAGAAAAAAAAAGAGAAGCTGTCCAGTGCCTCACTCCCTGGGTGATAATGTGCTCCGCTCCGCTTTGGTCCCCGAGACTCTTGGTTGGATGAACGCTCCTTTCTCTCAGATTACCTCCATGCGCCCCTTCTTTAAAAAAAAATTAATAAAAATTTCCATTGTTTCTTTACTGGCTTGTTTCCATCCTTGTCCTTTGTTGCCCTCCTCTCCTTATAAACTGCTTCAACTCCATATTTAAAAACTTCCTTGCCTCTCACCCCCACCCCCACCTACTCCCCCTCCCCCCATTGTTCCTTTTCTGTATTTCCCAGAGACGCCGCTCTTCATCTCTGTCACACTCATTTGCTTTCCTCAATTTTTTTTTCTCCCACCCCCTTAATGGGAGGAGCCCTAATTCAACAGCTCTCTCAACATTTCCCTTGTTTTGTCAGATTGCCAAATTGCCTATTGTATTTAATCACTCACACACTGCCAAATCCCATGAAGTAATTAAGAACTTTTAAAGCTGGCAATTAACACGTAAAGATTAGGGCTACCCGCTCGTGCTCGGGACTTTAGTGCAGATGCTGATAATGCTGGATAAGCAAAAGCAGTTTCCTCTGTGTGTGTGTGTGTGTGTTTGGGGGGGGGGCTTGCTGTCTGCGTGGGTGGTGGGCCATGGAGTGCGGATATAAATTGAGCGCCAGCATGTCCCTCTTATGTAATTCCATTATCCCAGACAATTTGCCTTAATGTGACAGTGGTAGAATCTACGGATTATAATGACTCTATTCCATCATTGTAAAAGACAGACAAGCAGACGTGCGCGCACACACACACACACACACACACACACGCTGCAGTCATTTTTCTATAACAGTGCTGCCTCAGTACAAACACAGACATATGTGTGTATGCTTTTTTTAACCCAAATATTCAACCATGACATAACTCATCCAGTCAGATTCTGTTCGTTATTACTTCACCTACTTTTAAAAGTGCGTTTAAAAGTTTCCTGTCTGGTGTGATCAGAAAGCTGCAGGCCAAAAGGCAACGCGCATTTACATCGTGAAGGTTGTGGACAAATATGGCGAGAGACAACGGATGACCTACATATGAACACCACAGGGAACAGTACGACTTCAAATCAATGTAGACAGGCTACAGGTGACTTCTTTCTGGGCACGGCACAACCCCAACTATCAAAATGAGAATAGTAAAAGCTGGCTACCACAGATAAAATGAGAGAGTCACACAAAAGTATAAATCATAATCAAAACTCCTATTTAAAAAAAAAAATCACTAGGACCGCTTAATATTCTGCTGCCAGGTCAGATTACTTTAACAGGTTTGGCTTTATCTTATGAGGCAATCTGGACTTTGTCACCATGTTTCAAGTGAACTTCATGTAGGCCACAGTTATGGCTTGACTGAGCTATTAAATTGGACTACACGCTTGTCCCAGTAAACAACCACGGCTCTGGTTGACCTATTATTTCACAGACCGAAACAGCTGAAAAACAAGGTAGCTGGTAGCAAATTGGTACCATGTCGTGCAGTGAACTGTACCGTTTTTTTTTACAGCTCTGGACATTTGGTGTGTGCTTTATACTTTATAGTTTGGATTTTGGCAAATTGTCATTGTCTTCTTCTTCTGCTGTGTTCTGATTTATGCTGCTGCTCCAGCCGAAGCGCGGGTCGAGAACCGCGGAGCAAGTTTGGGTCCAATAAACTAGATATAGAAAATTTATTTAAGTCCAAACCACAATATTTGGCTTTGAGGAATCTATTTGAATATTTTAATTTTTCTAACAAAATACATTTTTTCAGTTGTCATAAAAAGCCTTAACGAGATCTTAAGAAAAAAGTGATATGTATTCCTACAGATGTCTGAATTCACTGCTAAAAAGAACAGTACAACAGTGTGCGAATAAGTCTTTTTTTCCCTTCATTTTATATCAATTAATATAAAAATGTTTGTTAGACCTTGTCTAAGCTTGTAAAATAATTCCCTCCTATCATATAAAAACAGCTCAGGAGTCAATATTTTGATTATATCACAGAATTTACCTACTTTTCAAGTCAGAGCGCTGCGTTTCTGTAATTTGGAAGAACTCGTTTAATCTATTTAAAAACAAAGCAAAAGCCTAGCCGAAGCGGGTAACAACGGAGCACCAGAGTGCATATGACAGCACGGCAGTCAGAGACTGAGGTACCTCCGGACTTCCTGTGATCCCTGCCATCAATCAACTTTAGAGTTCTCCTAATGGTTTCTCTCTGGCCCCGGGGGCTGCCAGAGGTGCATACCAAACAGTGTCACAAAGCAAACACACATACAACAACACACTGTCACATTCACACAGCCATCGGGTATAGACGGCAGAAACATTTCAATGCGACAGCCCCCCCCCTTTCCATCCCCTCACAGAGGACACTAATGTGAGCCCTTCTCCAATTACTGAACCGAATGCACAGGCTGAACACTTGGGACTGCTCGGACTCGTAGATTAGCGGCGAGGTCAGGTGAAAAGAAAAAAGAAGCAGCCCAGCACGTTCTTGTTTTAAGAGTCAGAAAGGCAGGACGGCTAGACGGAGCCTGCTCGGGTATCATGTTTCACCGCTGAGCGGGACTGGGTCAACAGGTGCGTTGAGAGAGCGGGGCCTCTCTCTGCATGCTGATGCCGCAGCCGGAGTTCTGCTCTCGTTAACACACATTCTTGCCTTCATTAGCACAAATCAGAGCCGCATATTTGCCAGGTATCTAGTTTACCCACTGCTGGCAGCAGGGGGGGAAGGTGTGAGTCCAGCCACAGAGTGCAAACCACTACAACAACCGTGAAACGTGCCAGTTTTGTCGTCCTTGCCGACATTTGTAAAAAACGGATGGTGTTTTAATGACTCTAAAGGGGGGAAAGATGGAAATACTGACCTGATATTCTGTTTGACTGATGGACAGACTGGCAGTCTCTGACTCAATCGGTAGCGAGCGAGCACTTCACTGTATTGGCTGTGAAAACTGCTACCTGTTGTAGCAGCAGGCTGGGCCAGGGTGCTGCTAGAACTCCATCCGCACCTCGCTTTTTAAAAACCGCAATCAGCTACTTCTGACCAGGACGTAACAGAGCTTTATTTCAACCCCGGATATCTGGGGTTTTTTTTGGTGATTGTAGAAGAACTGCGTGAACATCTGCAGCAGCAGAGCACACAGAGCATGTTTCTTCATTTTGGCAAAAAATAAATAAAAATAAAAATCACCTATCAAATGAAAACGATCCTAAAATTTGATCCTACTGATCTGCGATTAGTAAACACTTGTGGCCTCGTGCATGAGCTGTCATTCGCTGCACAGCCCGAGATTAAAGGAACGAGGCAAACATACACACAAAGCCCCCCACCCCCCAAGTGTGAATCATTTAGCTAAGAGCATGTTGCTTAGCTGGAATACATCAAACGACAAGAAAAAGATGGCTAATTAGTCCTCATTAGAATAAGAGGCAGCTCCACAATGACACAACTGCATTAATCAAAGGTTAACAATTCAGATCAAACAGGAATTAGTCAAAGACACTCCAGCGATGTCATGTGCTCCCATATGCCGAAAGAGAGGCAACCAGGCTGTTTGTTGCCAGAGCGCAGGGACATGATTGCCATGACATGCTCGTTTCTGCTTCCTGCTTCTCTGCAGCGTGCTCCGTCAACGCTGTCAGCTGTGGTCTTGAGCGACACACTGCTGGGAAAAAGATCACAGGGGGAGGGGGGAGCCACACAAATAAGATTGATCTCAATCTTCTGGTTTCTCCGTAAAGCGGCGGCGTTAAGCTCCAGTACGCGGGTGGTTCGTTGAGCCACTTATTGTAAAAACCACAGCTAAAAAAAGGCTAGAGTTCAAGGGACTTGTTGACAAAGCCACAAATGACTCATCTGTCTCCCTCCGTCTCATTGTGCAACAAATGATGTGAGCGAACCGTAGCACCGGCAGCTCGTCATCGACAAACATTCCTCAGAACAGAAGGAGGAGGCGTCACGGCGTACAAAACCGAAAGGGAATCCCGTCGCAACGTACGACGATTTCCCATAAGACAGAACAAGCGCAACATTTTCACTCTGAAGCAACCTGAGGGGGAATGCCTGGGGACACACAACGCTGTTCCCATCAGCGGCGTGCTCATTTGGAGAGAAATCTGAGCGCGGACAGCAGTGAAACTATCCCACAGCTCTGGGAATGAGTTGAGCTTTCAGCAAAACTAAAAAAAAAAAAGACAGCAAACGTGCGAGAAGGCGTTCGACGATGCTGGCGTCACGACAGGTTGAGGATTTAAAGCTGCTTGTTATGATGTCACGATCCTGTCATCATAATGCAAGAAACAAAACCTGCACTCCTCCCCACACAGATGTGCCCTTCAATTAAAAAAGGTCTGTAAGCAAAACTTGTGACCAGATGCCAACTACCACGTGGGTTTGTTTACTCACGGGAACAGCTGGAAGCGACTGAAAACGAGTGGACAGCGGCGGCGTCCAGGGTTAGGGGTTTTAGTTGTCCTACTCGTTCTGTTTCCTAATGCAGGTCAATCCCGTGACCCGAGCTTTCCTCGTGGGTTTTCGAAGGATTCAGCTTTTGCTTACGTTGAGTGCGTGCCTGGGTGACGTAACACCACATCACTAATAAACTCTTAACTGCTGAACCATTTGATAGAGTTCAGGATATCCTTCGATTATATAGTTTGCAATTTGTACCTTTAATGTGAGGGTGGGGCAAAAAAACAAACTTGTTAGCTGTGTCAAAAACACTAACCTGTTTACTAGTTCTCTTCATACAACCTAACCAAACCTGATTAGGTCTAATCATTCGGACTCCTTTAAACCTCTGCAATACTAGAGGTAGGTGGCATGCCTTCCCTTTCACTCTGAAAGCTTCTCAATGATGCTGTTGATGCACTGAAGCCTTACAGCCATCATAAAGTATGGACTCCCCCACCCACCCATCCTTCTTCTTTGCCAAAAGAAGCAGACAGCCTACCTAGACGGGTGCAAAAATAAAAGAAGCAAACGATGTTGGTCGCTCTCGAAATGAGACACCACAGATAATCCACACGAGCGGCCGCGGAGATTTGCAAGATTCGCAATCAACAAGTCCTCATCCGCTCACAGACAGAAAAACAAAACAGGCTGTTGATCAAAGTTGTCGTCAATCCCGTGAACGCAACCCTGCAGAAGGCAGGAGGAAAGACGAGACGAAGAGGCAGAGAAGGAGAGAGGAGAGAGGGAGAGAGAGGAGCGCTACGTTACCTTGTGGATGTGCCCTTCCTCACATCGCAGATGCTGCATTTGAAAGCCTCGGCGGTGTTCCTGAAGGTGCAGACGCTACAGTCCCAGTAGCCGTCGTCAGCGCTCTGTTTGGCTTGTCTTTTTGGCCTTAGGAAAATTAGACAAAATGACAAGTTTGTTGTTTTGTTTTTGTTTTTTTGAGAGGAAAAAATGCCACCGACACGTTTCGTTAATTAACAACACGAGAGACGGCGGCAAAACGTCGCCCCGTCGCCTAACACGCGAGCTCCTGAATCCCGCACAAAGCACGGCGGGGTTGTCATTAACGTTTGCGGGTTCGAACCCCGGCGAGAACAGCTCCTCCTCGGTCGGTGGAAAAGCGGGCGACTGTCCACACCGTCCGACTGTATCGCCAGCTAGGCTAGCAGCAGGCAGGGAAGCGCTGCTAAAAAAAAAAAATTGGTACAGAAGCTCAGTAGGTCGGCTGACGAAACCAATATCAAACAAAGCCCAGTTCGACATTGACCCACCAGAAGGTCTCGTCGAAACGGAGGAGCGTTAGAGGGAATGCCAGGCGTATCCTCGGAAACATTTCTCTTTGTCTGTTGAAGTGACTGGGTTTGTAGGGAGCGAGAAGCCGCCATAGTGACTGCACTATTCTAGCTAGCTGTGGCATACCAACTGAAAAAGGGAGAAACGATCCCTGCGTGAGAGAAACGCATCCAAATCTCGATGCCGTACCGTAACGAACCGAGCCCTGGTCGACGGCGGACGGTCGCCTTACCTGGTAGGGCTCTTTTTGTCGCCCATGGTGACGAATAATCCGCGAAAATGAGAAGAAAAGGGGGGCCTCCTTTAATTGTCAGTGAGTGAAGTAGGATCCAGATAGAGCCGCTGCTGAAGCTGTTGGCAGACAGGCTCCACTCAGCGCTGGCTCGAGGCACGGCACAGCGACTGACTGCACTTTGTCATGTGACCGCTGACTGACCAATCAGCGGGCGGAGAGGTTTAAAAGTCTGGATGGCTGTTTAGAAGATATTTTAATAACTACTGGAGATATTTGACAGACATCTCCTCAACAAAACCCGAGCTCTGCAGTGTTGCCATTTAGATATTCATACACATCTCTACAGATAAAACAAACGTCTGCAGGACTTTCGGCACACATTGAAAGCGGTTTGAAAGTCAGAAAAAGAGAGAAAAAAACAAAATGTGTTATTCTCAGTTAGGACATAGAAAAGCAAAAGCAGCTACATTGTTGTCAAAAGTGCTAATATATCATGGCAGTGCGAACTTTTCTTATTCAAATTAATGTGCCCACAATGGAAAAAAAGTTTGAAGACAAAAGAAAAGAAGCTGCATATATTGTCAATGCGCCAGAATTTGTCCGTATAGTCTCTCACAGATCAAACTGAATGCAAAGAGCTCTCAGGAGAAATTAATTTCCACTTTTTAAAGTTCAAATATTAAACTCGAGCCTTTCCTTGAAGGGATGCATATCATCCCCTGCCTTTCATGTCTGAGTTTTAGACTGAGATAAGAAACAACAACCTTGAAAATAATGTTATAACGCTAAGCTAACCGGCTGAGTTATAGCCATTTTTGTGTTGGCCAGGGTCGATTAGCTGTGGTGGCCATTTTTCATTGATTTGACTCCAAAAGTTAATAAGTTTTAGATGTACATCCAATAATTACTTTCTGCAAGTTTCATTAAAATCCATTCAATGGTTTCTGAGATATGTTGCTAACAGACAAACAGGTTTGACTCCAAAAGATAATGATACAGTTTTAAGCATCAATCTTGTTTATTATATAGCCCTCTGAGTATGTCTTGTAGATGACACTCAGCTTTTAGGACACAGAATTGTAGCACAATATCTGTAAAATTGACTGAATTATTGATATTTTTGTGTTTTCTAAGGTCAGTTGACTCTGGTCGCCATGTTGAATTGGGTTGCCCCCAAAAGTTAATCAGTTATAGACGTATGTCCAGTGATTCTTTCCTAAAAGTTTAATTCAAATTCATCTTGTGGGTAATGAAACATTTTGCTAACAGACAAACGGGATTAATTCCAATAAATGATAGTATAATTTCAAACAAACAGCTCGTGCAATCTGTTTGTGCACAAAATGTGCGTTGGGGATCAGTCTCAGCTACTACCACACCAAAGTTTAGGTCAATATCTGTAAAACTGATTGAGTTATAGTCCTTTTTGTGTTGGCTGAAGTCAGCTGGCTGTGACAACTATTTTAAATGAGGTAGATTAAAAAAAGTTAATCAGCAGTAGATCTAAGGATCACTTTCTGCAGGTTTCATAAAAATGTGTCCAGCGGTTCATGAGATATTTTGGTAACAGACACAGGCAAAAACTTGATTGCGCTTCCGGCAGCAGGCGATAATAATGATAGCTTTGGTTAGCTCCACACAAGTTCATCAGGACTGCGCCTTCACATCATCAGCAAAAGTAATTCTTTAATTGCAAAGTAATTACAGATCATTTGGTCAATGTTGCTTATTTACAACATACCCCCAGTTTTTCTGAAATTGTTCTTTATAACACTGTCAGGAAAATTTGAACTTTAGTAGAGCTTTTATTTTTATTTTCTCTTAAGCACTCTTTGGAACATCCTAAACACCTCGGAATGGTGTGTTGGAGATTTTGTCCTTTGCTCAAAAATAGACTGGAATTATTCTGGACTGAAATAGGACAGGCGAAGACTTTCTCTTCACCCGGGCTTTACAAGAAAAACTCTTAACCCACCCCTCCTTCCCCTGCTGGCTCCTGACAGGCTGCGTCATGGAATGTGTTGGTGCAAACATGCGCCACTTGCACAAACCTCCTCTCTGCCCAGGACCGGGCTTCTCTGTGGGGGTAGACTGAGTGTGAATCATGTCGGCTCATTAGCTGCTCTCCACAACTTCGGGTTCTTTTGTGAATCCCTCGGCTTTTCTTCTGTCTGGTGTGAATATCTGTGTCTCCACGTTTGGTTTGCCCTCCGCCCAGCGATTACCTTTGCTTAGCTCATTGCATGCTGCTCTAATTGAGCTTCATCACAGTAGCCCACTGATAACTACAATTCAGTCAAAACAACATTAAGCCCTGCCTCGCTGGTTCTGTAATGAGCTCCTGTTAATTTTTTGTTTTGTTTTGTTTTGTTTTAACTTCCAAGCTGCAGTAAACAGCCCTAACTTGCAGAGTGTAGCAAGTGGAGTTAATTTGTATTCCTTGATAAATCCCTTGCAGCTATATATGTTCTTTTTGTTTTAAATAAAGACCACAATATCTGTGCAGACTGCTTAATTCCCAGGGAAAAGAAGCATATTTGGAAGCATTTATTGAGAGCAGCTGGCCTTGAGGTGGGAGAAATGCAGATTTTCTTCTTGCTTCCTCATTGACTGCACCCCCTGAGCAAGACACCTACATTATGGGGGAGGGGGAATGATTTTACAGAGTAAACAGTTAGACTTCATTCATTTTTTTTATGAGAGGTGAGATGCTTTATTAGTGCGGTGAAACAAAATGGTGGTAGATGGGAACTTCAAAGCAATTTTATGACTCCAAAACAGCAAATTTCAGTTCCGCGTGGATAGAAGAAAATAGAAGTCAGACCACTGCTTTATCTACAATTCAGAACGGCTCCTACTCAATCCGACTGCATCCCTCATCTCAGGCGACGGCTCTTGTTTGAAGCACGAGGCAGACCTGAATCTCAACAACTCCAGAGAGCTGCAAAGCGACTGACAGTAAAAGACAGAGCTTGTACTGCTGCTAGGCACAAAGGTGTAAAAATCTCTGTAGTGTTTGGAGAGATCTCCAGTTAAATCTCTGCTGCAGCCAATTCACCGATCAAATATCATCATCACAGCAGGATAAGACGCACAGCCCAGCCCCCACCCCAGGAATTATGTCTATATTGAACAATTTCACACCCCTTTAATGTAGTTATCTCTAATCGAATGTGTTCAGAGCTGGTAGGAACAGTCCAGCTTGAAAGTAGATCGAACACTATGCTGTTGTAGTTCCTGTCTCACTTAGATTTTGTGTATTCTGTTTGTATGTGCCCACTTCTCCCCAGAATCACCACCTTAACATGGTGGAGTGGTTTGAGTACAGCAGTGATCCTGAGGATTAAGTTGCTTGGGGTGTCAGCTCCTGGAAGGGTTCTCCATGACAAACTGGCCTCTGGGGAGAGGTCAAGCAAAGAGTGATTTAAAAACCTTTTTTAATTTGGAGGGAGGACTACGTTATACAGGCAACCATGCCCAGGACAGGGAAACCAGGGCACCCTCCTGGAGCAAAGCTTGGGGTGGGCTCGCTAGCAGGCGCCTGCAGGTCAAGGCCGAACAAAGTACAGAAAGCCACTTCCCTGAGGATACGCCACCTGTAAGGAGAGTCATTAAAATCAGGTACAATGTAAGCCAGGTAGAAAGGGAGGGTGGAACCCTGGACTTCCTGATCCCATTCATCCATCTATCCATCTTCTACCAGACCTCCCTCTCCCCCGCAACACTCTCCAGTTCCTCGTGGGGGATCCCAAAGCGTTCCCAGGCCAGAGAGGATATGTAATCCCTCCAGCAAGTTCTTGGTCTGCCTGGTCTCTTCCCAGTGGAATATGCCTGGAAAACCTCCAAAGGAAGGCGTCCAGGAGGCATCCTAACCAGATGCCCGAACCACCTCAACTGACTCCTTTTGATGAGAAAGACCATTGGCTCTACTCCAAGCTCACCCCAGATGACGGAGCTCCTCACCTTATCTCTAAGGCCGAGCCTGGCAACTCGAGGAAGGAATTTCAGCTGCTTGTATCTGGGATCTTGTTCTTTCAGTCATGAAACCTTATGACCATAGGATGAGGACCAGTAAATGGTAATCGTAAATCGTTTTGCCTTTTGGCTCAACTTTTTCTTTACCATGACCAACCAAAGCAACGCCCTTATTACTGAATGTGAGGATTCCGGTTCTCGGAGTCCGGTCCACTGTGGTCTGGAGTGCTAGAGACCTCCACTTGAGGACCCTGGCTCGGTTGAGTGGATGGCAACGGGGGGAGGACATGTGGGTCAGAATGACGTCTCTTCTCGGTGTTTCGGAGGAACCTGTGAGGATTCCGGTTCTTGGGATCCGGTTCGGGTTTTTGTTGTTTCTGTTGTGGGTTGTCATGTCTTGGTTTTTGGTTCACCTGTTTTTGATTCTGTGATTATGTTTGTAAAGTATTTAAGGGCACTAGGTTTTCAGTTAGTTGTCGGGTCCTCATATGTCTTTTTGAGGTCCTTGTTTATTGAGATGTTTTTGGAATCTGGATGTGGCTATGTTTTTATTAATCAAGAGAAGTTTTGATTAAAGGAGATTTTTTCCTCACCTGCTGCCTACTGGTCCTCATCTTGCCTTGGAGCCGTAGGTGCGTGTCAGCACCCAGGTTCGTGACAGTAGGACCCGACCATAACCATGGACCAGGCAGGAGGATGGTTTTTTGATCAGGCGGCGAAGGAGCTTTTTGGTCCCTTCCATGAGGAGTGTGCGAGTTTTTGTGCCACAGTGAGAAGGTACGGTGGAGCGCGAGTTGGTCCGAAGGTTGCCTCACCAGATCCTCTGAGGGTCGAGGAGTGTGTTCGGGCCCTTGTGGATGTAGTTGATCGTCTCCGTGGGTTGGAGACGCTCCCCGGAATGAGGGCGTTGATCTGCGAGGCAAGAGGAGACATTTCACGTTGGTGCTCCTGGCGAAGGACCTTGCTCTTCGCGTCACCATTACCTGTGTCCGGAAGTGCTTGCGGCAAGACCAGAAGTGCCCATGGCAAAACCAGAAATGCCCGTGGCAAAATCAGAAGTGCTCGTGGCAAAACCAGAAGTGCCCGCGGCAAAACCAGAAATGCCAGCGGCAAGACCAGAAGTGCTCGCGGCAAAACCAGAAGTGCCCGCGGCAAGACCAGAAGTGCCCGCGGCAAGACCAGAAGTGCCCGCTGCAAGACCAGAAGTGCCCGCGGCAGAACCAGAAGAGTCTGCGGCTGAACCAGAAGGGTCTGCGGCTGAACCAGAAGGGTCTGCGGCTGAACCAGAAGGGTCTGCGGCTGAACCAGAAGGGTCTGCGGCTGAACCAGAAGGGTCTGCGGCCGAACCAACAGTGTCTGCGGCCGAACCAACAGTGTCTGCGGCCGAACCAACAGTGTCTGCGGCCGAACCAACAGTGTCTGCGGCCGAACCAACAGTGTCAGCGGCCGACACTGAAGATGAGGCCTCAGTTTGTCGTTCCATCTCCCACTCCATCCTTCCATCGCTTGTGAACAAGACTCCCAGATACTTGAACTCCTCCACCTGAGGCAAAGACTCATTCCCAACTCGGAATGATCCCCAGTGACAGAGGAAATGGGATCCCTCTGTAGGGTGGCTGCGCTCAGCCGTAGAGATCAGGTGAGTGGGGAGCTCAGAGTAGAGCTGCTGCTCCTTCACATCAGAAGTGAGTCGAGGTGGTCTGGGCATCTGATTAGGATGTCTATGGGTCCTCTTCTTCTGGCGGTTTTCAAAGCACGCACCCACTGGGAGGAGACCCTGGGGCGGACTCAGAACTAATTGTAGGGATTACAGTATGTATCCTTTCTGGTCTGGCAATGCCTTGGTATCCCTCAGAAGGAGTTGGGGAGTGTTGCTTGAAAGAGGGGAGTCTGAGTTTCCCTCCTAAACCTGAAGCCTCTGTGAAACCACCCTAGATTAGCAGCAGAAAATGAATGAATGTTTGTATCTGCCCGTACCTACAAACAGGTATAAATACAGTACTTGGCTCCAAATTTTTTTCCTTGCAGTCTACACAATTGTTTGTAAAGTAAAGATTCTGAAATAGTCCAACCCTTCGATAAGCACCTTTTCCTGTCAGTGTGAGAGTATGGAGGACACACAGAGAATCAAAACCACAGTTAGCATCCTGTCACACACCTGTGGTTACTGTTCAACCTGTATTAACCACAGTCTACCCTCAGAGCAGAGTTTCGGTCTCCTAAACCAATTCTTTACATCGCTTTTCCTCAAAACTGAACAAGTTTTGATGCTTGAAATAAAATGCAGCTTTGTGAAATGAATCATCCAGCAACGCTTCATGAAAAATGTGTTTGTAGCTGATTCAACTGGCATGTGATGAACGGCAGAGGGAAAGTATCGAAACAGAAATTACAAAACACACAGTTTGACCACTTTTCCTCAAAGGCAATTATAATTGTGTGCTCATTTGTAAATACAGTAGGTTGCAAAAGTATTCACCGCCTTTGTCATCTTTCTATTGTGTTGCCTTACAACCTGAAATTTCAGTGGATTTTCAATTTGAATTTAAGTAATGGACCTACACAATATGCTCCCTGTCAGTGAAGTTAAATTGGAGAAAAAACTTATTTTAAGTCTGAAAACTGTAAAACTGAAAGGTGGCGCACACATAACCATTCACCCTCTGTTTAACTTGAAGGACTTCAATGGTAGCTGAATGACTCTCAGTTGTTATTGTTACAAGAAAAATTACCACAAGGACCTCACTCAAACTTAAGCAGCAAGTGGCAAAGAAAAGAGTCAGGTAATTTAGGTCAACAAGGGAAAAAATTCTGTTTTTTTTAAAAGCCTCATTGTCTCATCCAAGACTCCTCTGCAGTTTGAGCAGAGAAACACACTGTGTAATTTCAATATGCCTCTGAATCATTTATGTGGGATGCTGAGCCACATACAGGCCTGCTGATTGCAAACACCCAGCAAAAAGCAGGGCAGAAATCAGGCTTGTCCGAAACCTTTGTTTGGTCTGTTTTGTTCTACGTGCTTGTTTCTTGGAAAACACAGAGGAACCGAGGAGAGAGGATAAGAGACGGGGGACAGAGCTGAGGGAAACTGGGCTGCTAAAAATGCAGCGGCTGAGTTAACACATCGTTCCCTTTCTCTCTCCCCTCTCTGGCAGCGACTCATACTGTAGCGAAAAAGTGATGTGTGATTAAACACCTTTCACAGAGCTCCCCGACACATTTCCCCCATCAGTCCCTGCATGCCAGGAGGGAAAACACAATGATTTTAACAGATTCAAATCCTCAAGTGGCACCTCCTGGCTTACATAAATCCAACTTTTTGTTGACTTTGATGCTGAATCAGATCACTGTATTTTCCTCCTACGGCAACTAAATGTTTTTAGAGCGATGACATCTTTGTCGGCAAGAATCTATTGTATCGTAACAACGTCCAGACGCCTGTTGTATTTGTCCAAGCACTGTTATGTTACCATATTTAGATGAACTTGACCTTTCACCTGCAGATAATGCTTATGTGAGCCTTTGAATGTTGCCTTTGTAACTCGCTACTTTCATAATATAAAGGCCTAGCATTCCATGAAGCGGTAATGGTCAGCCCTTAAAAAAAACGTTATGCACAATTTCCCACAGTGTCACATTGTTTAGAGCTGTTGTCCCACAGCAAAAACATCCAGGTTTGCCTCCTGTCCTTTCTGTTTGCAATTTACATATTCTCCCCCTGCATGTGTGGGTTTTCTCCAGGCTCTCCAGCTTCCTCCCACAGACCAAAAACATCCATGTTAGGTTCATTGGTAACTCTAAATTGTCCCTAGGTGGGAGTGAGAGTGTGAATGGTTGTTTGTCTCATTTGTCTCCATGTGTCTCTGTGATGGAGTGGAGACTTGTCCAGGGTGTACCCCACCTCTGGCACAGTAACTGCTGGAGATAGACACCAGCTCCCAGTGACACTGAACCCTCCAGAAGCCCTCATAACTGAAAAGAAGAAGAGAAGCCCTTATATCTTCGGGTCCATTTGACCTGAAGGCTATGGGACAGTTAAAGGAAAACCAGCTTAAAACAAGGAATGGATGGATGGTTGGACAATCTCATGCAATATCACGATTTGTCACGCTCAGAGTATGTGGTGTGAATGACTCTTAGCTAATACCACACCTAATTTTAGCTCAATATGTCTTCAAAATTGACAAAGTTATACATACATTAATTTATTCCTTTTTGCAAGTTTCATTAAAATATGTTCAGTGGTTTATCAGATATTTTGCTAACAGACAGGCAGAGTTAACTGTAATAGTTTCAAACAACAATCTTGCACAATGTGTTAGAGCTTAGAATTTTGGTGGGGATCAATCCCAGCCACAACCACACCAAATTGTAGGTCAATATCTGAAAAAATTGGCTGAGTTATAGCTAAGTTTGTGTGGTCAGTTGCCTTTGGTAGCCATCTTGAATTGTGTTGACTCTGAAAGTTAATTAGTTGTAGATGTATGTCCAGTGATTACTTTCTGAAAGTTTATCGGATATTTTGGAGACAGACAGAGACACACACAGACATGGACAAAAACATTATCATCCGTCCTTCACATTTTGCTGGCATGCATTAAATAAACATGAAGAATTTTTTTTTGTGATTTTTATTTTAATTCACACCTGCTGTCTAGTTTTGGAGAGCACTCAGGTTGCATTAAACAAATTTCCTCTTTAAACACGCTCGCAACAGCCCTTAAACAGCTCGCTGTGTCCTCTTCACTGCGTTGGCTGCTTTTTTAGTAGTTGTCTTCACAAACTCATCCAGTAGAAGAACCTCTCAAACAACATCAAGACAAGTGGGGTGAACAAGCACACTCAAGAGAAGTGTTTCAATTCAGAACCATACTGATGCTCGAACGCAAATTTTTTAATTTCCGGGGCTGATTCTGTTAAACAATGACTGATTTCAAATTTTCATTGTCCATTGCCAAAAGGCAAAAAAAATTTGGCCCATGTCTGTGTGTGCATTTGTTTGTGATTATCTAGTACTAAAATATCACGTAAAAACCCCCCACACAAATGGCAATCACACAGCCAGTTTTACAGATATTGAGGTAACATTTGGTGTGGTTGTAGCTGAGAGTAATTCACAACACTCGAATTGTGAAATCCTATGATATCACATGAAATCAGGAATAATGTTATTTACAAGATTTAACCAAAACAACGTGATATTTCCATCATTTCGCAGTATAAGATGTCAGTTTACAACCCTGGCATGTAAGGCAGCAGGCAATTTGCATTTCTTCAAGGAATGCTCAGCTTTTCATTTTTAAAGAAATATCTTGCACTTTCTTTACCTTTGCACCTTTTTTCATCCAAACACACTCAATCAGACTTACAGCCATCTTTCCATGGATGTGCCTGGGCCGAACACTTTGACGGATCTGCTGTGTGTGTTTATATTGTCCAGCAGTAAAGCCTCAGCAGCGTGCGGTGTGTGAAAGAGTCTGGGATGGGGGGTTGGGGACATTTGAGGACACTGTTTCCTTCAGCTGTGGAATGTTTTCATGCATGTTCCTGTTTGGAGAAGCAGCTCACGGCTCCCAGAAGCTGGCAGGAAACCACATGCTCCTTACACTCGAGCTGATAAGGGGAGGAGGAGGGCCGAGGAGGAGGAGAAGGAGCTGGGTTGTGATGGGAGGGGTGCTTTAGCAAACCTTCGAGACGGTAGATTATCCCACGAAATGCCTGCAGAGCTTCAGCCTTTATGTGTGTGTGCTGAGGAGAAAATGAGAGTGTGTACGTGTATATGTGTGTGAAAAAGCAGCTCCTTCAGCTCACTCAGCACTGGGGGAGTCTCAGTGAATTCGGGGCAGGCTCCACAAAGGGCTCCAGAACAAAAGGCCTGCAAGCTGAGAATGTGCAGCGTACAGGCACGGCCCAATCTCACGCTTTGTTAACTCTCAAACATAACACCGAATAAAGACCAAGACAGTCACGCCTCGCTTGTCAATTACCTGCCTGTTGATTAAAATTCTGACAGCTCAACACCTCAGTCTGGAGGGTTTGTACATGAGCGCTGTCGCAGCCTGATGATGGAGCGCCTCAATGCATCTGCTTCGTGCTGAACGTTACAGTGGTATAATGAAAAACGTGCCATGTAGAGACAGAAAATTATTTAAGTCTATAGAGAAATTATCAGCAATGATAATTCAAAGCCCATGAGTGAGGTTGAGCAATACCAACGAGATATCCATGCACATCTTGGCTCTGGAAATCAACTCCTGGAGAGAAGCTGAACTCTTTCCTCCTCTGGAGCTGCCAAGGGAGAGAAGTATTGTGTAGGTGTGGGGATGCTGACAAGCCCCCGCCTGAGCGTCTTGTTGTTGGAGTTCTTCCCGGTGAACGAGAGGGTTGCCTCCTTGTGGCTTCAAGCTACAAGAGGAAAGGTTCTGTCTTTTGTTTGTGCTCATGTCACATAAAGACATTGTCAAAATAGAAAAAGCCATTTTTTCTCCAACATTATTGTGAATAATAACAATCCTCAGGTTCTTTTCTCCATCAACTCTGTTCTGAACATCCCCTTCTTCTGCATGTTTTGATAACACTTCTGGAAGCTGTGAAAAGTTCCTGCAGCTTTTTTTTTTACCAACGAGATACAAAACCTCAGATCACTGATCTGTCATCCTTCACACAAACCATCTACCACCACCACGAGTTGTGCTGTTTTTAATCAGTTTGAACCTTGTGTTTCAATCAGCGGAAGATAATAGTTATTAAAATGAAGATATCCTCCTGTTCAAATGATGTTATTCCAACTCATTTTTAAATGAAGTTTTAAGGTTGTTGAGTCTGACATTTTAGTGATTTCTAACAGCAGTCTCAGTTCAGGTGTGGTTCCAGCCTGTTTTAAACATGCAGTATTTCAGCTGTTGCTGAAGAAACCTTACCTTGACTCATTCATCCTTTCAAATTTTAGGTCAATTTCAAAACTTCCTTTTTTGTCAAACAATTCAGAACAGATAGTATTTATGGAGCTGCAATACTTTTAAACTGCACACAAGATTCTTGAAGACTTTCAGTCTGGTTTTAAACCCCCTTACAGCACAGAAATTGCACTTTTACAAGCTTTTAAATGATCTTTTATCAGCTACAGATTGAGTCTCCTCCTGTTCTTTTGCCTTTAGACCTGATAGCTGCCTTTGACACAGTTGACCACAGTATTCTGAGGCTGAAGCAATGTGGTATCAAAGGTTCTACACTGAACTAATTCAGGTCTTACCTGGGCGTGATGTTTGATTCAAATTTTAACCTTGAGGAACAGATTAGTTCTCTAGATCCTTTTTTTAAATTGACGCTTTTATCTAAAGTGAAATCATTTTTATCCTTTAATGACTGAACAGGTGAGTCACGCTTTTATTACCTTACAGCTGGATTACTGTAGCTCTCTGTATGTTAGCGTTAGTCAGGCCAGCCTCTAACAAGTGCTGTTGGTTCCGAACTGTGTAGCTCATCTTTTTACACAGACAAAAAAGTGTGAACATATCTCCCTGGTGCTGGTTTCCCTTCATTGGCTCCCTGTTTATTTTAGAATTAATTTTCAAGTTTTATTGATGACCTATAAAGCTCTGAATGGGCAAACTCCTCTGTATCTGTCTGACCTCCTGCAGCCTTATGTGTCCTCCAGATCCTTTAGATCTATTAATCATTTGCATTTAGTTGCCTCAAGGTCCAGGTTGCTGCACAGAGGTGATTCAGCCTTTATTTTTCCCGAGGTCCAGGCACACAAATAATTTGGAATGTGCCCTAAAATAAGGCAAAAGAAATTGGCATGTATGCCAAAATTTTACACAAAGATATTGTGCAATCCCTTTGCTTTTGGACTGTGTGTTAGTGATATCTCTCAGTTACAACCTCGACAAAATTGGATCTTTAAAACTCTGAATTATAGTCATTTTTGTGTTTGCTAAGGTAATTAGCTGTGTCACCCATCTTGTTTCAGAATGAGCCTAAAAGTTAATCAGTTGAAGATGTATATCTAATGATTACTTTCTGAAAGATCCATTAAAATTTATTTGACCAGTGGTTCATATCTTGAGATATTTTGAATAAGAGACAAACAAACAGCCTTAAGTTACAGGCTGATATGCTGATTTATTTAAAAAATTAAGGCACAATAGATGTTGCACAGACACTGATGGATGTATTTGGAAATATTTATTTAAATAATTTAAATAACACTTTATTAATTCCCTTAAGAAAATTACTGGATGTGATTGCAATATAAATTAGTGGAAACCATTTTTGTGTGTGTTAACAAATAAAAGGTCAACTAAAATAAATGATCACACAAAGAAAAATGATAATTTTAAAAAGTTACTGTCTAAGGATATTCAATTGCCATAACTGCTTGGTTGGTATTAAGAAAAATGAGAATACTTTAATAAAGCCTACATTTTTTGAAAGCCAGTTTTTTATTACAGCATCTGTTTAAGAAATATTTAGACTTCCCACCTCCTTTGGTTACTGCCTTTTGAGTCACATTACTAATTATGTTCTTTTAAATAAAATGATTTTATACTTAAAATGTTTTGTGAGGTCATGAGAACTGTGACATAAATGTGATGTAACTTTTGGACATTTTATGAATATCGCAAAGTTTAAGAAAGCAAGTGAAGTTTCAAAATCAACCTAAATTTCAGGGAAAAAATGTGACAAATGAGATTAAATAAGAACTTCATTGTGGGTCACCAGTTGCTTTTCAATAAAGTGAATGGACCGAGCAAAATGGCAAAGACACACATTTCAGTCCACTTTTGATTCATGCTTATCTGAGTGCACAGGTCTTTGCAGAACAGCTGCGTGGGCTGAGTCCTACATGTCCAACCCCAACCTGTGGTAATTCCCACATGTGGGCACAAACACCAGATCCAGGGGATTATAAATCACAGGCACTTGGAAAAGCTTTTAGCCTGACTATAGCTGGTGTTTATGGATTTCTATGACTGAATCCAGCTGTTTGGGGCCACACAATGCTCCGAGAGGAGCAGTCAATTTGGCAGATTAGTGTATTGACAGATGGCGAGCCATCCATCCTGCAATCAATATGTTTTATTCCAATCCTCTCAAATGTTTACTCTCAAACCTGAACACAGGATGCCTCTCTCTTCAGGTTGCAGTGATGATTGTATAGTATCTATACCAGAGGTTCTCAAAGTCCTGACTCCAATTCGGATCTGAACCAATCTAAACCCAACCCACTTGTTGTACTGCATGAGGTTAAATGCATTGGCACAATGCAATGAAGAGTCATTGAACTCTCACAGAGAGAGAGAGAGAGAGAGAGAGAAAGTGAGAGATAATGCATGGGATGAGCAAGAAAGGGAGCTAGCCTGTGTCCGAATAGGTAGTATCTCCTGAGGCTGCAACTCTTAGAGATTGTGAGAAAGTAGGAGAATTTTCAGATGCAGTCTCATTAAATTCTGACTGTCTGGGCCCAAGCAACCAGTGAGCCGAGTGGCCGTGTTTCAGCCAGTTATTGAAAATCCCAGCATATTTTCATGTGCATGACTTGCAAAGCTGTATTCTAGCTCATTCATGTGGTTTTGTTGCTCACATCATACCTGTCTCATCTTGCTTCATACCCACCATAGCAGCCAAAGCAGATTGCAGCTTCAGCCTCTGTTGGTGTCATTTTCAGTGACTAAGGCTCCATTCACACGGGAACAATTTTCATAAGTATGTAAAATTAACCTATGTAATTAACCTACATAATGACTATAATGGCAGATTACATGATTGTGTTTGTGTTGCAGATACTAGTTTATCAGCTACAGCAAAACCTTCTTATACTGTATTACTTCAATGCACAGACAAGACTTATGAGCAGTAACTTTACCTTAAATAAAGTAGAGGAAAACCACCTTATTATTACATCAAATAATCTAAGGCCAACAAGGTTTTTATTGCTTTACTGAACTTTGAAAACCAAACATTGCAGAAAAAATACATTTTAAATCAAGTATACAATTATAAATTATGCAAAATGGTAAAAGTGCACAAAGAATTTAGCCTGATGTGCTTTGAAGATCATGAAAAAAACCTTTCCCCCCAGCCGTCCTTCTCTGGATTCTGAAAAGTGTCTATTATGTCCAGTATTTGGACTGACATGACTCCAAGTGAACACTGTCCTGCACTTTTTGTGGTCTTGTAGTTTAATGTGCCATGAAGTAGAAGTTCTACTTTGTCATCAGTACCCAAAAACATTTCGATTCTTGCTCTAATATTTGCCATCCTTATTTTTTCCTTCTTGTTGTGTTTTCAGTTTGAACAATAGACAGTACAGTATTTTATATAAAGTGTATGGTTCCTAATAGCTTCAGAAAACAAAACTAAAACCAGTTTGCTGAAGAAAACATTTCAAAGAGAACAACATTTTTTAAGGAATTGAAAAGATCTCCATGTATTTCTATGCGGGAACATATTTGTAAATAAAGCTACTATTCTAAAAAGTCTAAAAGTTACAAAAACTAAACACCTGTCTCCTGTATGAGCTGAACATTTTGTATATATGATTGGCTAAAATAGCACAAAGTCTGCAGAAGAATCTGCATTCACACCAAAAAATGATTTGCTGATTGCTTGCTGTTCTGGACCTTTGACTTCATCTAGAAATTGAATTTGGACCGTTGGTTATAAAGTTTGAGAGCCCTTGATCTCCATCTTCCTGTTCCTCTTCCATCTTTTCTCTCATGCAACGAATGACTTTCTGGCCACTCGCGCAAAGCAACACTAACTCCGAAGGTGCAACGGGATGCGCTACGCTCCCTCCTCAAATACCAAATCATGCAATCAGACAAGACATCCATCATTATCCTATAGGGTGGAGTAACTGACCTTGATGCAGTCTTCACACTCAATTTCAGACACCCTTGAGCTCCATTATGGGGAGATTTAAGCGGCAAGAACGTGGTCGGCCTTCACATTTGATTCTTTCACTATTGGATGTGATAAGTGTGTGATGTAGCTCAAGAGAAAGAGAGTAATAAAGAAGGGACAGGATGTGGGGGTATGAGGTGATGAAAGCTGAGGAAAATTAAGATGGAGTAACGGGGCTCTGGGAGATGAGAGAAGGAGATGGTTGAAAATAGCTGTAAGAGTGAGCAGGCAGGAGGTGTCTGTGGATGGAAGAGGATAAATAGCTTTTCAAGGACTTTATAATCTCCCCCACCACCACTACCCTCCTTCTCCACCCCACCCTGAATGAGAGCTCTACCCTCAAAAACCAACAGTACTCCAGGAAGAGCAGACACAATATAAGGGTAATTTTCAAAGAGGGAGAAAAAAAAATCTCAAGAGTGATACATCACAGCGGAATCACAAGAGTGAATTTAAGCAAGTGTGAATGTAAGAGCCGGGCACTTTCGTTCTCTCCCCGCTGGAGCAGAGAGCCAGCTTGTGAATGGCCAAGCACTTCCACCCCTCCCCCTCCCACTTCAGCTCCCTCTCTTCTCTGGCTTCTGAGAGAGAGATAGAGAGGGGGGGAACATGTATGCTCAGATGAGCACTCTCAAATGAAAACATGCCTTCAAACCACACAGGAATTTGCTGTGACTCTTTATCCATTCTTCATGCAGCAAATGGGGAAAAACGAAAAGATGAGAAACAAATGCAAAGCAAACACCTGCTGAGTTTTGATGGGAAGTGGTTTGGACAATGCTTACCTTTTTTTTTCACCCCCCCCCCCCCCCCTTTGATGGAGCAGTCGTTCCTGCTCCCTTTTCCGCCCCGTCAGGAGGAGTGAGCAGCTTCAACACGCCGCTCCCCCGGGAGTTCATTTGAGAAACACCACCTGCAGGTTTGAGTGGCATCATTAACAAAGGTCAGGTGTGCTCACTGTGAAATTATACACATATGAATTTCTCATTGACTTGTTAATGCACCTGATTTCCTTGCTCGGGGTGACAGCTTGCCCTTTGCTGTCTGCCGGGGGATATTTAGACAAGAGCGCACCAGTGCATTTGATTTAATTAGAAGGCTGCTGATAACACTTTACACTTGAGTTAAGCAAGCATGTAAATACAACTAACATCATTAATGAACCAAGCAGTGAGACAAATCAATGTGGGATCTGTGTGAGTGTACGGTGGATTGTTCTACCTCAGTTCCCATCAGAGGATGCGTGTTTCTTTTCTGGCCTCAGGAATCCAGTAATTTAGGAGTCTGTTGCTCTGCCTTGTCAGGCTAATAGATATTAACCCTCATATTGTGTTAATTCCTTGCTCACTACTTTTGCGCTTCTGGTCAAAAATGGCCGTCTTAAATCTGATCCGTAATAACACGTGTATTATCACCTGATAATTGTCAGCTTGGGCTTTAATGAACAGTGCACATTTCAATTTTCTGGTTGTTTTTTTATGACCTTCAGGCCTCACCAATCTGATCTCATACAACTCATTTTTGAGTTAAAAAAAGGTAATTTATGAATTATATTGTTATTATTTCATGTCAAGTTCTTGTTATGGAAAATAAGTATTGATAATAATTTCTTTGCAGCGACCATTAAAGAGGTGGTGTCATTTCAACTTACAGATAAGTTTTTAGTCAAATCCAGTTCTTGTGCTCTGTTTGCTCTAAGCTGACGCCAATGTTCTTACCTTGTTAATAATAACTTATAATGCAGAGAGCTTAAAGCTCCTCAAATGTCTTGTGGTTTTAGCTTTCTTGATATCAGCTTTGATGATTGATGACCTTTGATGATTGATGGCTTGTCTTTGAAAGAAAACAAAACACAAAAATACAAGTTAGGTATTCCAGTCTCGCTTCATTTCCTTCCATACAAAAGTATTTAACTATTTTCATGACAGTTCTCGGCCTCTCTTCTCATCTTCAGTGTCATGACCCAAGATCTGATTGAGAGCCTCAATAACAGCATACTGTTGACTGCTGTGCTGTCACAGAATAAACTGTTCATTTGCCGAAGCTAATTTTTACACCTAATGTTTCACACATTCATTTTTAATGATTGGTTATTTTTTTGACCAATCATTAGAAATGAACTGTTGCAAAAATAAAATAAATACATAAAAAAACACAAATAGATGGATACAAACAAGTGTGCTGTCTTGGAATTAACTGATTAGTGCTTTTGGACTGCAGGTGACCACTTCACAGTCCTTATAACAATTTGAGGTTGTTTTTGTTTTCCCACTGCTAGTACCATGGTTATTTGTAGCCCTTATAACTACATTGATCAGGTCTTTTTTAGCTCCTGCTTCAGAGTAGGAACTTCCATGGCTCAATATGTAATCTCGAGTGACATAGGAGGATGTGATCCATACATAAATGTACATTGATTGGCTGAGCAAGTTGAATACTTTTCCAGCTCCTGCACCAGTAAAACTGCATTCACATTTCTAGAGTAACCTAAATTTCACTATTGTCTGCTATGATGTGTTCTTCTTTGAATGTGCACATCACAAAGTAGATAAATCTGTCGTATGAGTTTATCCTTTCTCATAATATCTGCCATATGGATTATGTCCACCCCGTGGTCACCTTTCCAGCTGCAGATAAGCCATTTGATCTGCTCCTCTGTGCATCACAGTGTCCTGAACTCATTGGTGAGCTATTGAAAAGACAAAATCAATGCATACATATTTTTTAAAAAGCAGTGGATGACTGACTGAATAGGAAAGGAATAAGGTATTGTCCAAAAATATCTTCCAGGCTCCTTCCACTTTACTGGATACATTGGGCACTTTTTTCTTGGGATGTCTAGAAGGGGTAGGGGAAGGTTCTGCCATGGTTTCTAGGTTTATGTTGAGTTCTTTGGTTTCTTGTTGTTAGTTCCATTGTCACACCAGGTCAAGATTTTTAATCATCACACCTATTCCCTCTGTCAATATCTCCCTCTGCATTTAATCCTCCTGTCTTTGACTCTTAAAATTCTAGCAGTCGGTACTGAAACGTGGCCATCAGACATTTAGTTTTCATAATGAGAATCAACAAAAAAGTAAACAAACAAAGAAAAAATAAAGAGTCAAAATGAGTCAGGGACGTGTTTAATTTTTTGTCAGTAGCATTAACAAGTGCAGTGGGTTTCTTGACGGTCATATCAAGATTAGATTTCTGAAAAGTATACAGTAAATTCAAGTTGACATAGTTTCAGTTTAGTCATGAGAAAACATTAAAGTTATCTGAAGTCATCAGAAATACTGTTTTTACTTTTTGATGTTACTTTCAGTTAGAAATTATATTGTCTCCTTTGTGATATAAAAATGGATTCATGTATTTAAATACAATATTGTGATAATTATGAGAAAGACCATGAAGTCACAAGGAGACAAATGGAGGCGCATGAAGGGGATGGAGGGAAA
Organism: Kryptolebias marmoratus; assembly: GCF_001649575.2. Taxonomy (NCBI): domain Eukaryota; kingdom Metazoa; phylum Chordata; class Actinopteri; order Cyprinodontiformes; family Rivulidae; genus Kryptolebias; species Kryptolebias marmoratus. The sequence continues at coordinate 24,404,844 of NC_051433.1, forward strand.
GTTAAGGTCATCAGCAAACATTGCATTCTTGAAAGTAAGAGCTGCGTGGAGACATCTCATGCTGCAACTGCTGCAACTTCTCAGTGAAAATAAAGCCCTGAAGGAGAAGATGTCCATCACCGAGCAACAAACCTCCAAAAAGAAAAAGGAGAGAAAGAAAGAGTAGGCACAGAGAGGAGAGAAATATAGGCACAAATGAAAAAAAAAATGAATTCATTGGCCAAAATTTGGATCAGAGAAGAGAGAACTGCTTGTAAAAATGATATGAATCTTGATGAGAAGAAAGGCCTGAAGCAAAAGCTGTTCCTTGCTAAATAAAGCTCTAACAAATGACCTCCACAGAGCAAACAAGGAGACTGAGACCAGTAAAAAAAAAAAAAAAGACAAAGATCCCTTCTCAGTCCTCTGTCTGATCCAGAGGAAAAGAAGGTTAAACAAGCCGAGTCAGACTTCAGACACTGAGAGGGTAGGACACACTGCTGTCAAATCAATAAAGTCTTATGGGCTTGATCAACTGGTCTGCTAAACAGCTCCTCCAGCAAAAAGATCAAGAGATGACCAGAGCCACCTTAAGCTGAGGCCTTGGTCCACTTGATAAAGGTGGAGGCAGTGCTGGAAAAGTACCACCTGATCTGCAAAGCTCATTAGAAAAGTCTTCAGAGGAAACTGGCTGAGAAGGAGGACAGGTATCAGAGAGAGCTTCAAAAGAAGAATGGGAGCGTTCAGATGAAACTTTCTGAGAATGTCCAAGATGCCAGAGAGGAGCTTTCCACAAGTCCGGGACCTGAGGTAGGGAAAAAGGAGCTGCAGGCTCAGGAGAAGCTCTGAATCAACCAGTAAGCTCAAAGAACTGAAGACACCCAGCACTTATTTGAGAAAAATACCCAGCTTCAGGTATTTAAAACATCAGTATGTAAAATCAAAGCAAGCTACCTCTGTTGCTTTTTAGTTCCAAATGAAGAAGAGGCAGAGTGAAAGCTTCTCCTATCAATCCTTAACTCAATAAACTCTTCCCCCCTGACCATAACCCTAACCCTCACATCCTGTACATCACCTTCCTACCAACCCCTACATCCTCCATTTCTACTCTGTCCTCCTCCTCTGTTCCTTTTACCTTGATGTTACTTATTCCACCCCTACCCCGCATTTTATGTTTTCTTTTACTATTGATTCAAGATACAAATACATTTCTGCTGTTTCGATTTGTAGTCAATAATTAGAATTAATTCAAAGTATACATGGAGCAACATTTTGGGTCCCCTTTTTATCACCCACGCCCAAAAGATGAAGATGGATGATTGCCTAAGACTGTCTGTGTGTCTATTACCAAAGCATTTCATGAACTACTGCACGGGTTTTAATGAAACATTTTAAAAATAATCATTGAATGTGCATTGATAGCTTATTAATTCTTGAAGTCAAACCAATTCATGATGGCCACCACGGTCAACTGACCCATAGAAACACACAAATTGGCTATAATTCTGTCAGTTTTACAAATATTGAGCCAACGTTTGATGTGGTAGTAGCTGACAGTCATCTCCAATACGTAATTGCAAGATCTCGCAATATTGCTCAAGATAATGTGTAAAATTATTTTAGGGTTTGGCCAAAACGACTATAACTCCGGCTCTTTTCAATACAGACAACCATGCACACACCCTCTTACACTTACACTCAATTTAAATTCTTCAATTAGCTTAACGTGCGTCTTTTTGGAGGAACCTGGATTACTCAGCAAAAACCCACCCATGCATGGAAACACGCTAACTCCACACAGAAAGGTCTCAGCTGAGACTCTAACCAGCACATCACCATGCAGCCCTCTTTCCCAGCTCTAAAGTCAAAGTGATGTCTTTATCAAATAAGAAAGAAGACTTGATGTAATTCGAATCTTAAAGAATGTTTATCATTCTGGATGTAATTTTGATACGTTTTAACATCAAAACCTGGAACATACACAGATCAGACAGAAGATTACACCAATTCATTGTGACATCTATCCACTCCACCCCCGGCCAGAAGGAGCACATGAGGCACTGCAACGTTTGGAACACACTTGAATCCACACCACAGTACTTTGTCACAGTGGAGAAATGTGCAGCTCATAGCCACAGCCCTAACCACCCCAGCAATTATAATATCAGCAGTCAATCCTTGGAGTGCTGATTGTGGTTCTGTGTTACCAGCTGAAAATCAAGTCATCAAGGGGAATTTTTGAGGCCTTGACAAATTAAACACCACCTTCAGTTTAGTCTTAATCCACACAATCCTGAGCCCTGCCGAACGAACGAACTGTGTTCAGAAATTATATTTGCAATTATTTTATTTTTTTTAAGTACACATTGAAATAGAACTACTTGGTCTTTGTGAAGTAATATAATGATGTAACTACAAATTCCAGTGAATAGCAAGACACGGTGTATACCACTGCCTTTTTTACTTCATAATACCAATTCCAAAACTCATATTTTATTCACAATGCAACATGGAAACATATAAAAAGTTTAAACTACAAAACTGCAAAACTCCAAATCCCCTTCATTAAAAAGTTAACATGATCTTAACAGTGTTTCATTTTGTCTGGAAGAAATCTTGGTCACTTGTTTGTTCCATCACTGTTAAACAGTTGGTTAAGTTGTGTAGGCATTTATTTAAGAGGAGATTCCTGGGGTTTTAAATGGTTCCTGTGGTAGACCAGGGCTGGTGCCAGAGGCAGTTCTTAACTCAGTCCATAGAAAAGCAGTTTGGGAACTGTCACAGCCACTGACGAGTTGTGACCATTTACACCTGATCATTATCACCTTGATTACCAGCTGCTGCTATATAAGGTCAGGTTTTTCTCCCTTCATGTTGTCAGATTGTTGTGAAACCCTACGTAGTAACACCTTCAGGACTCTAGTTATGGGCTAGAGTGATTTTTCCAGCAGCTAACCTGTCTGTTCTCCCCTCCGACCAGTTATTCTCTTACCCCCTGACCGGCCATCTCTTTGGTACCCCATCCTGACAGATTCCCCCTTGGATTTGGATTCCCTGGTTTTTGATCTGTCGCTGGTCTGAGTACCTGGCTGGCTCATCCAGAATTGACCCTGGCCTATCTGACCTGAATTTTGCTGTGTCCAATAAACTTCAGCTCATTCTGGACTAGTTGCTCAGTCACTGCGTCCATCTGTGCCTGAATTGTGTCAGGAACCAGTTTGTTTTTCCACAACCTGAGAGCCAATTTGGAGAGGTTCTGTCATTTTATACACGTTTTCAGCTTCTGCAAATAAAACCATCTGAAGCAGATTGATTGTTAATCAGTAATACATCATAAAATCATTATTTTAAAATAAAAACCTAGCATTTCTTAAAGGAATGCATATCCCCTACTGCCTTTTATGCCAGAGTTTAAGATAATCTTAAATTAAAAAAAGAGAGTTGTAGATATTTCCCACTTGACATCCCCACAGTGATTTGCTGCTGCTCCTGAAGGCAAATTCATCCATACACTATTCACACAATACTCTGTAACACAGACAGTACATCTTATCAGCTTGGAAGTCAAAGAGCCACCTCCAGATAAGTGTGCCTCTATCTTAATAACCTCATACAGCTTGAACGTTTTACGGTCATAACATTGTGAGAAGGTCTGTCATGAGGAGAAAAGCACCGTTAAGAGTCAAGCAGCTGTGTAAGATCCGACGTTTCACAGCCCGCTGCTTTGTCAAGTCAAAGGAGGCTCCTGTTTGCTCAGTGAAAATGGGCCCAGGGCTGGATGTGTGTGCTGCACCAACCCGTATGACTGTAACATATGAAATATTCCACAGTGCTTTGTTTTGTTTTTTTTCCTGCCCTGGCAGTGAGCGTTACACACGGAGACTCATGTAGTTGAGATGTAATCATCATAAAACACGGTGGAACCAGGACAGAAACAACAACACTGTGTTTCATCATCCCAAAACCTGGTGTTCAGCACAAGAGTTAAGGCTTTTTATGCTGACAATGTGAAGAATATTTACACGAGAGTAAAAACTTTAACAATAAGGCATCACAAAATAAGGAAAAGACCCGGTCCACAGAATCAGGTAGTAGGTGTTTCAAAATTTAAAGAGCTGCCTGACGTTCGTTAAGACAAGCTAATTACCAAGATAATAAAGAATGAACAAATTCCAAGGTCTTTACTCTGACATTTATTCACGGCTTTATTAAAATCACATGTTGTTATTTCATTTAAAATAAGACTCAAAGTGGACGGCTTCTGGTTGGATATTTTAATAAATAAAGTGATGAAACTTTTACAGCAATTAATGTGCAAAAACAATCTCAGAACAATGTGCAAACTACAACTTTACATTTTTATAAGATCAGCATAAGCAGTTATAACAAGGAAGACACACAAAAAAGATTAAAAATGGTTTATTGCACAATGTAATTTGATTGTTAAAGAACAGAGACAAACAACATGATTAATCAAGTTCTGAATGCAGGATGGTTGAAGTGTGCACGTCAGTGTGGGTGGGCTTCATCTTCCATCTTCCTCCCACTTTGGCAGAGTCACCACAGCAACGATACACCCTTCTGTCTGTCACACCCTGACAGCAACTTAATGAAAGGCAGACAGGTAAAGTGTCATTTCACTGAACTCTAACTGTTGGCGACTTAGCTTCAGTTTCACTGAATTGTAGGTGTTTGCAACCAAGTGACCAGCGAGTCTCTGCCCACATTTTGTGTTTTGAAATTCATGGCTCGCTTTTGTGTGCTCAACTTGCTGAACTGTATTCTAAGCCATTCACATAATTTCTTTGCCCACCTCCACTCACATTGTACACAGAAAAATAGAATAAATACAAACTAAGCACTAAGAATAAAAAAAATAATGATCAAAAAGAACAAAAAACAAATCAAGCATAATGTCAAGAGTAAAGAAATTGGTGCTCTGAATGATAAAGTCTTAAACTGCTTTTTAAAGGAGTCAAAACTATAGATATAATGTAAAAGCAAAAGAAGTCTATTCCAAAGTTTCATAACCAGCTTGGCAGCCGCCCCTAAATTTATGATTTAATCTACTGGAGTACACTTTAGAAATAAAATAAACAGATTTGTACCACTTTTTATAATGATTATTATTGATCATTGGTGTGGTTTTTAGACCTAGACATGTTTTCTGTCTGAAGACAGCTTAAGTGCAGATGTCAAAATACAGCTTTTGTGCTCCTGAAATGGGTTGGAAGCACTTGCAACAAAACTGAGATGCCTTTGCAACACCCGTGATGACTCTGGCTATTTTAAGAAAAAAAAAATGGAGTGCAAATGTTTTGAACATATTTAAAATTCAAACAAGACTGCAAACTCAAGAAACAAAACTGGCAACCATAAGATCATCACCAAAAATACATCTTACAGATGTATGTTTCTACAGTGTTTTCACTTCCAGTTTTGAAAATAAAATATTTGGGATGGAAGATGTTAAGTGTAACCGATGTCTGCTGAAGGTTGGATGTGCACTCTCTGCTCTCTGGGGCAATAAAGAGAAACTCATAAGTCTTATAGCAGTGAGAAACACTGAAAAAAGACACAAATACCTACATTTAGATGTATAAACTGGTTAAGATGTTTAAAAATTGTAAAAACAAGCAGCATTTGCAAAAATTTTATAAGGTTAAGGAAGCTCAGAAGTTAGTGTCAGTTGAAAACTGTGCAGAAAAGTCTCCAAAGAAATCCTTACATTAATACTGTGATTGTGTAAAAACCCATTAAAGATATTAAAATAGCAGCTCAGTCAAATAAAGGCCAATGTTTTGTGACCCATTTAAACATTAAATAATATTTCTATTGTAAAATATGTCTGAGCTATAGAGCTTCAAAAAGGGATAGGTTTTCTAACTCATTTCACCAAAACCCCTTTTTGTTGCATATTCAAATTCAAATTCAATTCAAATTCAAAGATACTTTATTAATCCCAAAGGGAAATTAAATGTTGTTGTAGCTCATAATTCTGGTTTCGTTAAAGAGTTGTCATATATGTTGAAATTCTCTGCATTTTTTGCTAAATTTCATCTACATTCTACAATCTACTGCCGCCAAAAGTCAAAGTGCACTATCCCCGACTGAGCTGCCCATTTTGTTGTACGTTTTGCATGGGTTTTTCAAAGCTGCAGGAGAAGAAACTAGACAGAAACCTTCTCCAGCATGAGTTGGGGTGCAGGTCATGTAAGGGTTCATTAAGGCGAGGATTAAAGCTGCTCAACTCAGATTTCCTGGAGGGCAGGATGGCTAACTTGTAAGCTGATCCACTCTAAACCCCTCTGAATTAGAGGGCTCCATGTGTTACAGCGAAGAAAGAGCTGCAGCCCTTTCTCTCCTCTCTTAAACTCAATTCCTTGAGTGGGAGTACATTTTTATTGTGTTTGAGTTAATGCCACTCCAGCTGGCAGTAACTCCAAAATAGAAATTAAAGGTGACATGTTAAACTTCAGGGAAAAAACAAAACAAAAAACCTGCTGGATCATTTGATGGATGGTATGGATAAACAAACACTCACAGTGTCAAAACCACTGAGCCTCTGTATTCAGACATTTTCTCGAAATCAAATCCAAAAAGCAACAGTTTTTTTCTAAAACCAACACAACCTCTCGCTATCAGAAACTTTAATATATATTCTAATGGTTGCATCTGGACTGAAGTACTGCATAGCTTTATTTACATTATACACTGCATACCAACTCTTTTGGAATGGGATTGTACTTTTTAATCAGCGCACGTTAGGATTGTGAGCATGCTGTCTCCATCACAAAAACACATCTAGTTTCAATCATTGCTGCACTACAGTATGTGGAGTATTTCAAGGAGAATGACGGATAAGTGGGTCCAAAGGTTCTGAAGTGTCCTATTTGTGGAAACGATATCTAAACACAAAATCAGTTTGACAGATTCACGAAGAAATTCTCCACTCAGAGTCTGTAGACATGTTATACTCCAAGTAAAATGGAGTTCAGAATTCAGCGAGGCTGCAACTGAAACTTTGCATATTTTGTCTCCATATTGCATCAAGTTTGAGTCACTAACTGGTCCTCCAACAGTGGCAGCCTAGTGAAGCCTTTAGCTGTGGCAGCCATCTTGAATAAAGTTGATTCCAAAAGTTCAATCAGTTGTAGATGGACAATGGTTTGTTTTCTGCATGTGTCAGTAAAATTGCAGTGGTTCATGAAATGTTTTGCTAACAGACAGTCAAACAAACACACATTCACACACACTGGCAATTACGCAATTGCCCACCTTTCATGGTGGCAAGCGATAAAAATAACGCCCCGCTAGGTCTATAACAATGCAAAAAAGGATGGCAGTAAAATCAACATGAAGCATGTTGACATCAGCAACATCTATTTCTATTAAACTCCAAACAAACGTGTTGGAGTTAAGAGAGATTTTTTTTCCCCCAAAACTAGGATCCAGAGTGCGTCTGTTTTCAGTTAGAGGCTGTCACGATTCCTTCTGTCACATTCTTGAATCCTCCAACAGGCTGTACGATCATGAGGTTTGCCAAGCTGTACATTTCCTAAACCATTTGGCACTAGACTCTCTATTATATGTTGTCAGACACTGAGAATAATGCGCTGTTTATTCACTGCTGCCTGAATCACTCCTGAGAGAGGAGCTGCAGTTCAGGAAGGGTGCACGCTCAAGGTTTCGAACACCCTATGTGACTAGATTTCCACCAGCCCGGATAAGGCAGGGTAACACATAGAAAGTTTAAGACAAATTGGTCCAGGACTTGAGTCACTCTTGATAAAGTGGAGACAACTGGATTGGCCTACAACCAATCAGAGCAATGAAACAAGTAGAACTGAACAATAAAACTTCATTAAAATACTCATTTACTATTTTACGATTAAAGGTTTAACATTCCTTGAGGGAATGCACATTGACCACTGAGTTTATAGCTATAGTCAACTTGTGCTGAAAAGGCACTATGTTAAAGTCGTTTTAGTCAAACCTGTGCAATATTATATGGTATTGTGAGACATGTTAGTGCTCAGAGAATGTGTTGAGGACAACTCTCAGCTACTGCCACATGAAATTTTAGCTCAATATCTGAAAAATGAGTTGTGCCTCTTTTTGTGTTTGCTAATATTAAATAGCTGTGTTGACTCCAAACGTTAATCAGTTGTATATGTACACCATATGATTACTTTCTTAGAGTTTCATCAAAATGTGTTCAATGGCTCAACAATTGTTTTGCCAACAGACAGATACAGTTGACTCCGAATGTTGAGAGCAATGTTTCAAAAACAGATATCACGTGATCAGTTACTGTTTCGAAGTGAAGTTGTGAATCACTCTCCTCTACTATATCACCAAAATTTAGCTCAAATTGGCAGAGTTAGAGCTATTTTTGTATTTGATAAGGTTGCTTAGCTGGGGTGGCCATCTTGAATGTGGGTAATTCCAAAAGCTAATTAGTTGTAGAAGTTTATCCAACGCTTACCTTCCAAGAGTTTAATTTAAATCCGCCCACTGGTTCATCAGATACTTTGTTACCACTACAGAAAATCAAACACACCAACAGTCAAAGGCAAAAACATTATCGCCCTTTTGGGTGAAAACTGATTCAAAAGTGCCCTTTCCATCAATGGAAAGGATATTTGTTGTGCATCTGTTCACTTGTGTATCAAATTTTCTTCTGACTGGGACAACACAAGCAAGACCAGGTGGAAATATTTGAACACGAAGGGAACCAGACATAGTCTGCCAGCTCCAACGCCACATGAGCTCTCACACTGGTGTGGCTTCCAGGTTATGTATTTCATCTATCGACAAAACCCAACCAAACTAGCCATTTCCACCCACCTCTGATCTTTCCCAGCTAAGCAGATATTCATATGCTGTGAATAAGTGCACAGTGAAATTAAGTCAAACTATGCTGAATGTCACCCATCCGGTGAGGATAAATGTGTTGACAAAAAAGATTGGCTCATCAGTTTAATGACAGTTGCTGTGTTGTTTTTGGTGATTTTATGGCGGTGGTGTTCAGGAGCTCAGTCTCCACAGCGGGTTGTCCCACAGAAACACAGAATGGATTAAATGAGAGTACTTTGTAGTCAGCTCAATGAAGAAAGTGACATTATCTCATATTTGTGGGCTCTTGAAGAAGGTCATGTTGTCTCCTGATAAGATTCATAACAGAACAAGCAGTGTGTCCTGATGTAAACCCCTGGGGTGGGGAGCAGTATGTAAGTGTGTGTGCATAGTCTATTGATACACTTCTGAATCCACGTGTGAGCCTGTCAGATGTGTGAAAGTTGGATTCTACAGAATCAACCGCAGGCATAAATGTTGTGTTGGTGGGTGGGCACCTAATTGATTTCTTTGTTGGAAAGATTAGAGCACATTAGTGTTATTCGCTGAGTGTTTGGATGTATTAAAGAACATACACTTTTAGTCTGACTGCATTAGCTGCACTCCCATCACCCTGTGCCTCTGTTTGCTTAGATCAGATAACAGTCAAGCTGCAAACAGATGCATTACCAAAAGATATACATATCTCTAGTCTTTGATCTTATGGTAATGTTAACTTTATGTAAAGATGTGATGTTAAGTAAAAACAGATTTTTGTACCCCCTACGCAAACCTTGATATTTGTTTGCCGTTGAACATATTTCCTGTCCTTTGAGATTATTAAAATGATACATTTAAACTTCAGTTTACTAACATATCTTTTTAGTCCTATCAACCCTCTGCATGTCCTCCTTCACTACACCCGTGAAGCTTCTCTGTGGTCTTCCTCTTTTCCTTTTTGCTGGCAGCTCCATATTTAACATCCTTTGTCCAAAACTGGAAAATCTACTATCCCTCCAATACACCTTTATGTCAGTTTGTCCCTTTTCCAAATCGTACCTTTGCAGTTTTAATCAACTTGTTCCCAGATCCAGACTGTTTTGAAAGGAAGCCGTATGCCACAAGTCACTTTGTACCCACACACTGTACCTACTTGGGCCTGCTTTGTACTCTCTTTGGTCCATTTCATACCTGCCTTGTTATGCTTCATATTAACCTTGGCAGTCACCTCACCACTGATGATTTAATCTAATACAATAGACCTTTGAAAGGAAGATAAGCAGATTTGGACGAGTTGTATTATTATCAGTGGTGTGATTAGACCTGAGCATGAAAGACTGTAGCCCCAGATGTTTTTGTTGGAATAGTCACAGATTTCAAGAGAGAAAAAAAATAAAAAATAAAAATGCAGTTCTGTTCATTGCATTAGGCTCCTAAAATACTGTGGTGTTTATACCAGAACCACTACCACGGAATATTAATTACAGGGAGAACATAGAGGTATATGCTTCACATCCTTCTCATGTTTGCAAGAAATATCATTACTATTAAGAGGAGGAAATAACCCCCCCCCACACACACACACACACACACACACACACACACACACACACACACACAAACCAAATCACTGTGGATTTTAGGTGTGTTTCAGGTTTTTTTTTTACATGTAGTGGTATGGCTCTAATTTGTGATCTATCGTATAGAAATATAGAATGCCTGAGGCAAGGAGAGCAATAGCAAAATAATCCCAGAGCACCAAACAGAGCAACATGAATGGCTATGTGTACAAGAACAGCAATTTTCCCAACTGTTGACCTTTTTCTAAATACAACATGACAATTTTGCTCTCCTATGCCCACTCTCAGGTTTGTCTTTGGACTCTTGGTTGCTTTTCTGAAAAATGTTCTCCGGGTGTGCTAATATGGAAAAATTTTAAATTACCCGGAGAGATAATCTGCTAACATGCAAAAAAGCCCTTCATAAACGTAGAACTGTATATTATTCATCTTTAATGGAAGAGAATAAGAACAACCCCTAGGTTTCTGTTTAGTACTGTAGCCAGACTAATGAAGACTCCTATCTCTGTTGAACCATGTATCGCTATAACTCTAAGTAGTGATGACATCGTGAATTTCTTTTTAAAAAAATATTTAAATTAGAGAGAAAATTCACACCATCCTTCCTCTGACTCCCTATCAAATGAAATAACTTTAAAAATGTCCCTAGGACCTGATTTGTGTTTGGAGCGTTTTTGTCCTGTTAAGCTCTCTGAATTGTCAAAAATAATTACCGTACTTCATTCAAACCACCAACATGTCTGCTAGATCCCATCCCAACCAGACTGTTCAAAGATGTGTTTCTCTTAATTAATATCCCCAGTCTGGATCTGCCTAATCTGTCTCTAATGACTGGTTATGTACCACAGAGCTTTAAGGTCGCTGTAATTAAACATTTACTGAAGAAACCTGATCTTGATTCAGAGTTCTGGCCAATTATAAACCTATATTCAATCTTCAATTCATCTAAAAAAAATCTTGAGAAAATAGTTGCAAATCAATTGTGTGAACATATATCTGTTTGATAAGTTTTGGTCAGGGTTTAAAGCTCATCATAGCACAGAAATGGCATTGGTGAAAGTTACTAATGATATGATTGTGTCCATACTTGTCCTGTTAGATCTCAGTGCTGCATCTGATACAGTTGATCACAATATTCTATTACAGAGGCTTAAAGATGATATTTGGATTACAGGAACAAATTGAAAATGATTTAAATCATATTTATCTGGTAGATTCCAGTTTGTTCATGTTAATAATGAATCTTCTTCATACACCAGAGTTAAGCTGTTGTCATGTTCCATAAGAAGTCACAAAATCGTCTCTCATTCACATGGTTGTATGACGAAAATTGCATCCTTTTGTTTGCGTAGAAGCTTTGTCTGCCTCATCTTGACACAAGGCCAAACTTTTTCTCTCAGGGGTTTGAGCAGCAAATTGTCTGATTAGTCAGAAGTTGTTGTGGGCGTGTTTATGCAGAAAAGCCGGCGAGCTTTATTGGAGTCATTTTGCTTCTGCTGCTTCGCTGAGATGCAGCTGGCCGAGGCTCTTAGAAAATACAGCTGTCTTTACAACTGTTCCAGCAAAATTTAGAAACCTATGAACGTAAAAAGATAGTCCGTTGATGAAGAACTTGTTGAAGGAGATATCACAGTTCTTGTGCACAGAGGACACCGCAGAGACGCAGGCGGCTGTTCGTGGTTGTGGCGGATGAGAGGAAGTACGCCTTGACTGGGCAGCATAGGGACACTTTCCCATTTGTTCGTTTATTATTGTGCACCCTAAAATTTGCAAATGACAAACATCCATCATGTGCTGTCTCAGTCTGTTTTAAAAAAAAGTCTGGTCGCTGTAAGGGAAGCAAATATCTGTACAGGGACAGGAGAGTTGAGAAGCCGACAGGAAGAAACTCATTTGAATGCTGTAGGTAGATGAAGGAGCTTCCCAGGAGTTCTGAGCCAAATGTCTGGTGGACTATGAAAGGTGTGTCCCAAAATGAACGTCTCTCAACCATGTGACCGCAAACCTCTTTACTTCTCATGGAGTATGACGACACCTTTAGTCATGGAATTCCTCAAGTTCAGTGCTTGAACCAGTATTCTTTACTTTATTTATGCTTCCAGTAGGTAAAGTTGTTAGATAGCATGGGATCAATTTTCATTGTTATCCTGGTGATACTCATGACTGCTGGAAGACTCCTTGGTGAAAAGAAAAAAAATCCTTCAAAACTACAGGAAGATTGTGTGAAAGTTACAAATTTTCAACTGCAGTCTCACTGAATTCTGAGTGTTTGCGACCAAATGAACATCTAGCCATGTGGCCATGTTTTGAGCGGCCAGTATTTGAAAATCACAGCTTATCATTGTGTGCATGGCTTATAAAATTGCATTCTTGATTGTGCGCATTAGTTTGTTGTCCACCTCCACCCACATCATGCAAGCCTCGGCCCGCTTTGTATCGCCCCCACGTTTATGATTTATTCTGCTGGAGTAGACTTTAGAAATGAAGAAAGGCAGATTTGGGTTTGGGCCAGTTTTTCAATAATTATCATTTATTATCAGCGTGGTTCTAGACCTGGACATTTGCCTTGGATCATTTCTGCTACTACTTTGCACAGCACACAGACTACTTTGTGACTATTTCCAGAGATATGCTGTCACACAAGATTTTTGATCATGCAACAAGCCTCTGCCACTCACCCAAGGAAGTTGAGAACCCTGCTAAAGTCACAAAACATTCTGGAGACATTCAGGAGACTTCCTTGTGAATGCTGTTCACCATCTATTTGCAGCTCAGTGATACAACCTTAAATCACCCACCTCTCATTCCAGTTGTCACCCTTCCCTGTTTAAATAGTCATTGGTTTCTCAAGTCATTTGTCAGATCCTACTGCTTAGCAGCACAGATGGGTTTCCTTTCTGCTTTTTATTTGCCTTGCCTGTGTTTTCAGTTATTTATACTTCCTGGTTTCTGTGAACTCCTACAGGTTTTTTTTCAGTTTGTTTGCTGTCTTACCAGCTTTTGAGTTTTAATCTTAAAGTTTTGTTTCTCATTGAACCCCTCCATCACAGTGACTGCACTTTGGGTTCCAATCTACACAAAATATGACAGGTCTATTACTTCTAACCAGATTAAAACTCAATTTTCAATTGGTGAGAGGGGGCAAGGAAATGTGTGTGTCTGTGGGTGCGGTATATACTTTTTATTTGAAACAGTCTTAAATTTCTGTCTTTTTTTCTTTAGTTTAATTTAAAAGACTGATGGAACTAGCCTAAGATGATTTAAATACAGTTTAGTCAAAGTATATCTATGGGTTGTTTATTTTTATTTTTATTTTTTTCAAAAGCTGTGGCAAATCAGCAACTTGGCTATGTGATGCAAACTTCCAGTTTTGAAAAATCAACACAACTTACACAAGTTCGTTTTCAGTGTGTGTTCAAATAGATCCAGAGTTTAAAGGTCATCAGAGTAATTGTGTACAAGTTACTGGATTTAAGTACAAACTTGTTATTCAACTCCTCTTTCCTGTTCGTACATGCCAAGTCATTTAGTTCACTGCAGGCTGCAGATAATATTCTTGAAATGATTTTTTCTCATCTGATCTGGCACTCTTCCCACAGTTTGACGTAGCATTAACATACAACATGAATTTTCAGTTGTCAGGTTAAAAAAGTGAGCTACCACTTATGTTGAGGCAGACAGTGTCAAAGCTGAGCTGCCACAATCTGTAAGCCTAATGACATTTCTTTGGCCTTAACACTACAGTATGTTTGCATGCTTTCTGGAGTGTTTTGTGAGCCTCAAATTGATTTTTTTGGGTGAGAAGCAGCTGAAATCTGAGGAAACTCTCAGCTGAAATTTCAAACAGCCACCTTTTTTCAAGCTATGCTACACTTGCCTTCATCTTCCTCCACTCCCCCTCCTTTAACTTCCTTTCTTCCCCCACCATAAACTTTGTCTTTCTCTTTGCTGATTCCGTGTGTCAACTGTGAGGCACGGCTCAAAAACATGTAGATGTAATCTCCACCTCAGCGTGCCAAAGAACAGCGACTAGATCATGTCAGAGAGTTGATCCGTGACGTGCTGACAGGATTGACGTAGCGAAGCATGTGGGTATTTGCTTTCAGGCACCTTGTTTTATGGGGAAGAGATGTGCTGTGGTAGGAGGCCTAGTTTTCAGATAATTGATAGGCAAACGAGGTGCTAAAAACCTTGCTAAGGAATAGTCTTTAGGTGACAAAGAGAACAATGAAAGTGGATTTAAGTTAAATATAGTTATGAAAGAGGATCATAAAGGAAAGAAATGAGAGAATGAAGAGGATAAAGAAGGCTCAAAGACACAACCAAACAAAGATCTATGGATGAAATATTCCTAGAAGAAGTAGTTTAATGGTAGTGGCTGTTTTGAATGTGTTGAACAGTGTTCATGGTTGTTTACTTTGTTCATATGAATGAATAAAAACTGAAAACAGGATCATCTTGAGCCACAAAAATGACTTCAACCCCAAAGCTTTAAGAAAGTGTAAATAATAAAGAACCTGTCCTACAGTGGTTTAAATTATATCTGACAAACAAGAGTTTCTTTGCTCATACACAATATTCATCAGATGTAGCACTGCTTACACATAGAGTTCCTCAAAGTTCTATTCTGGGCCTTGTCCTGTTTTTATTATACATGTTGCCTTTAAGGTTCATTTTTGCAAAACATGATATCCTGTTCTCCTGCTTTGAAGATGGTTTGTTGAAGTTGGATGTTCTTCCTTCAGCCTCTCTAGACTATGATGATTAAAAGTGGATTGATTGTGCATTGTAATGCTTGTGTTCATGCGGCATTGAGTTAAACTTGTTGCTCCATATTTTGGGGGCTGTTCTAAGACAAGAGTTCGAAATGTAATCTGGATTTTAGAGAACTGGCTGCTCTGACAAAGGGCACAACCAAGGAGGGGCCAGGAACGAGGTGCAATGGCCCATCCTGAATATAAATAATGCAAGTAATCACAGGATTGACATCAACTGCCTTTTGGAGTCGACCTGATTCGAGACAGCAGACACAACTAATCAACCCTGGTAAACACAAAAATGGCGACAAATCAGTCAGTTTTACAGATGTTGAGTTAAATCTTGGTGTGCTAGTAGCTGAGACTCCCTACCAACACATATGTGAGTGCTAACAGATTTAGCAAATTTTCTGTTTAAAACTTTGGTATGCAAGCAGTGGAAAATGTGCATTCTGTCAAGCAATACAAGTTTCTTGTGTAAATATGAATTGTAGAGAAGAGAGGAAAAATGTTAATGAGTTGAGTAGTGACTGTGATGTTCTCAGTAATATTACTGTAAAGTAAAATAAACAATCAAAAACCAAAGTAGGCTTACATCAGAAGGTGGGTCCCTAACTCCCACCTTGCAAAATTTTTCAAATGAAAAATATTATACAACAATAGCATATTAAAAATCCAGAAATTTTGTTATGGCTTTTGGTGTAGTTGTGTCACCCCAAGATTATTAGTGAACCCCACCTGACCACCTCTTTCAACTTTCTGGTGGCGCCCCTGGCACTGACAGAAACTGAATGATTGGTCAAAAATGTCTGGGTTTGGGTACATATTGTGTTTTCTGTATTTTGATTGTTTCATTTCTTGTCTTATTTGGTTCCTGTGTTTATCCTGGTCTTAGTTCATTTCTTGTTCCTCGTGTCTGTGTTTGCTGCTACATTCACTCCTCCTCAGTCTCTGGTTTTCCTGCCACGCCCATCTTCACCTGCCTACAATTATAATCACTCACCTGTGCCCACTTCCCATCATCATCCTGTCTTTAAAACCCGGTCACTTTCTCCACTTACTTGCTGGTTCATTGTCGTATTCTTGCCTCCCCGATGTGCTGTCTTCCTGGTTGTTGTTGCTTCTTGATGCCCCTTGTGTCCTGGTTGTCTTGTTCCTGTTTAGTTCCTGGTTTAGTTTAGGTGTTGTTTGCTGCCCCGTCAGCTCTTTGTTTTTGGTTATAATAAACTAGACACAACTGGGTTTTAAAAATATTTAGAAATGGCTCCAAGGCACATTCCTGACTTCTTCAAATCAGCAGTTTTTGTCCTTTCATTTTTCACTGAGCTACACTGACTTTTTGATTATAATGTCTGTTGGTATTTAAGTCAGACCTATCAAACAAACTCTTCATTTTGTCACAGACAAAATACCAGATGTAGTGAGTCATTTTAGTCATAGACATCACACCTTTTACCTTGGTTAATCCCAAATACTTGGACTGGGTGTTGGACTTGTGTAGGTATAATACAGCGTTGATTCCCGTTTTAGCTCCATGAAGGCAGATCACCAGAGTGAGAACAGTACGGCAGATACAGCTGAAGAAAGAAGAGGGAGAACTGCAGGAAGCTACAGTGTGGTTTCTTGTTTCTAACTCCCATAGCGCCCGGAGGTTCCCTCCAGCTCGCTCTCTCGGTGAAATATTAATCGTGTTTGACAGCTGTTTTAGTGAGGGAAACAAACACGAGACTGGGGCTTTTTGGGAATGAACAGAGACATATGCTGAAGCGTGGACTGGCTCAGATAAGGAACAACTGTTGTGGACAAAAGACACAGCACAACTCGTGACAGTACAATGTGGATTATGCTCATTAGGAATGGAGTGTTGTAGAGTGTGAAATTATCACAAGCTGTACTCGATCTCAGCTGTAATGTCCTCGGGGGGAGCTTTGCTCTGTAATGCAATGAGTGGAGGAGTATATAGTTTACAACCCACATTAACTCAGCAGGTTAGACTTTAGTCCCACTCGTGACTACCGTTCCAGAAACCTCGCCTCTACCTTAACACTTTAACAGCGTTCCTGCAACCCCTGCGAACGTAACAAGCTATAAATGCTCCAGAAACACACTCGTGCTGCTCCAGAGTGGTAGAGGCAATTTGCAGCATTAAGATGCCTGATAGCACACGTCCGCTGAGAGTTAGGGAGTGATTTAACGGACATTGCTCACACCAATTAGAGTGAGTCAGCCAGGCAACGCTGCTGACGACAAGTGGATGCCGCCGCTGTCAACGCGCAGGCACACACGTGCTCCCACGCACTGCGGAAAGGGTGCATTTCACTGTTTCTTTTGTGATTAGGAGCATGAAAATAGCCCATTTAGATAATCCCTCCCTGTCAGCGCTGTCAGCCTGAGAGACACGGACACATCCCAGGCACTCACTCCCTCATTACCATATGCCAGTCATTTCAAGAGGGCCGACAACAAAGCCTAAAGGCTGAGCTGATGAGAATGGCCACCTGCTTCTCTTTTCGGTGAGCACTAAAGCCGCTGCTTGTCTCGTCGCCGGCCAAGCCTGGAGCGACATGACACAGTACGAGGGCCACCAAAAAGGAGGGACCGTTCGGCACCGGGGCGAAACAGCCCCGGGACAAAGACAGTGCACAAAAGCATTTCTATTTGCACACCCATTGAGGAGTCAGGCTCTGAAGAGCACCTGATTCATTTCTTCTGGAGGGCTATTAATCTTTTCAAGCACCAGAATCACTTTGCCTCTCAGGAACGGCCAGGAGATTGAGTTTTCTATTACAATCAACCAGAGGCTGAGTGCAGCAGGAGGACGGTGGCAGTGAGGCCACTGTCCTTGGCGCTGCCTTTCCCAATTTAAACAAAAACAAGAGAAGGAACATATAATCACACAGTGACCTTACTGTAAAAGTTCTATTCACCGTGGTGCAAGCAAGGTCACAAAGACATAAACTGCTGTTGTACGTATGACACAGCTTGGAGGGCCTTTTCATTTATATGGACATTCAACAATCTAAGATGATCCGATGTCTTAGTTCTTCAGTCAAAAAGGCCTTCTGTTTTTTAGTCATTCACTGCGCAGAATAGCCTCCTCTGTCCTTTTCCCTTAATTTCTGCATATGTGTGTGTCTGCAGTCAGTTTAGTTAGTCATGAATCATATAAGGGCAGGATGTGGCATCATAAACTAACGGTGTTGTGTCAAAGTTTCGCTGCTGTGTTATGCTCCTTTTCATTGTCCAGCTTGGAGACCGGTACTCAGATCCGTTTCAGACATTAGACCTGCTGCCCGAGAATACTCTGCTGTGATTGGTTGTTAGCCTATCTAATGAAACTCACAGAGAGCAGACTTTATTTTCTTGTCTGTACAGAAAAACAGACTTCACAACATTCATCTTAAAGCTTAGTTGTCGGTGTGAAAAGAAAAAACTACAAACTGAAACTTACAAATGTGCAAAAATAAACACACAAAAAACTGACTGTGGTTTTATCAGTTTATAATTGGAGCATCATGAGTTTACAAACTGAGTGTGGCCCTCAGAGGATTTTCTAAAAATTTAAATGACTTCTACTGGTTTACACAGGCGGCTCTTAAAAAGTGTATTGGAATGAGTCAGAAGGGAAGTTGGTTCCGTTCCAGCTTTAATGTCCAGGTTTTGAGCCAAGATCTACATAAACAGTACTGATAAAAAGTGTTCACTCTTTGGATGTTTTATGCTTTTATTGCTGTTACAAATCAATCGTGGTCAATGTAAATTGGCCTTTTTAACAAAAGCATTTCCAAACAATCTTCTTAATGTCAAAGTGAAATCAAACTGACTGCATAAATCTTCACTCCCTTCAATGACCGTCCTAGTTCTACTCAGAGAAAAGATTATTGAAAAGTACAAGTCAGGGGATGGATACAAAAGAGTTTCCAAGACCATAAACATCCTCAGGAGTTCTGTTAAGTCCATCAAAAGATGGAAGGGATATGGGACATGTGTAAATCTACCAAGAGCAGGCCGTCCACACAAACTGAGTGACCGTGAAGAAGGAGAACAGTGAGAGAGACCACCAAGACACATGTGAGCTCTCTGAAGGAGCTGAGATTGAGCTACAGCAACTGCTGTCCAAGTTCTTTACCACTCTGAGCTTTATGGGAGAGGGGCAAACAGAAAATTCAGATTAAATCTTCACTAGAATTTGCGAAGCAGCATGTGGCAAGAAGCATGCTCAAGTGCTTCTTTGCAGCCAGCCCTAGTCAAAACTTAAAAACAGATTTTTATTTTGCAGAAGGACAAGATAAAAGTACGTCTGAAAACAGCATGCAATTTTTTAAAATGATTTTTGACATCCTATCTTAGCCCAGTATTTTCTTTCTGCAAAACAAAGTTGAAAAAGACAAACTCTTGCTGACTGCCCCACGCATAAAAAGTGGCAACAGCTAAATAAACATTCATGTTGCTCACAGTTACATTTCTAAATGTGATTAGAAACTGATGTTACACTTAGTCAAATAAACCTCTATCAGTGAACATACTGCTGTGATGTTATGTGCACAGCACACAGCATAAGTAATTCCTACCTGTGGTAGCTAACCTTGTCAGCCAGCAAGCGTTCCTCATGCATTAATGGTCAAGAATGAAAGGTTATGCCGAAATGTGCCTGCATGCTTGGTTCAGCATGCACATCTCAACCACGAAGCAAATCCACATTTTATCATGCAGACACTACAGAGAAGAGGAAAAGTGTAGAGGAACATGGTGGACAGAATTTATTTTAGAAATTTTGACACGTGGTGCCATTTCTAACTTTCTCTTTATCCATCTGTTGTCAAAATGCCAGCTCAGTCTTTAATGTATATGGCTGTTTTTTGTTTTGTTTTTTTGTTTGTGAAAAAAGATCTGGTCACAGATTGATATAAACCAAGCAAGACGGTCAATAAAAAAGCAAGTAAAATGCTGAGCTCTTCCTATTCTACTCCATATTTCATGGATAAGAATAACAATCCACAAGTATTGCTCTTTTGTCGGGTTAAACTCTAAATTCTTGTTGTGGACATACTGAATTTGATAGGAATGTCTGAAATGCTTTTTTTTATGTGTGCGTGTGTGTGTACATTTTCTTTTCTGAGTATCTAAAAAAAGTTTATCCCATTCTTTTGTCACACACCCAAAGCCTCACTGGACTTTTATTTACCGCTGTAAATAACAGTCTGCTGTGACTAATTGGCTCGTCACAAAAAAATGACCTGAATCAATCTTGAAGACATAACAGCAGCTTCTTAAACACTTAGGGTCAAAAGGTACACTCGTTACATGAGCGGGAGTTTTGATTTATCAAATTCAAGTCAAATATTGTCTTGTATAACTTATCAGCGATGTTCATTAAACTGTAGCCTAGCCTCTTTATAAATGTCTGTGGGTGAAGGGAATTAATTGCAAAAGAACCAAGTGAAGCGGTGAAACTGGCCACAGACCCCGAGCCAGGCTTCTATACGGCAGCACTAATGGAGGAATATGGAAGGCACTTTAAGATGAAAAACGACAATGGAGGCTCATGTCACTTAATCAATGTGAAACCCCAGCAGGGAGAGGAAGGCATGGCCTGCGGGGGCTTGCAGTCCCAGGACTCATGTCCCTGGAACAAAAGGGTTTTTAAATGAGCCCACATTCACAGCGTAACTCATCTCAGTCACGGCGATGATGGCGCCGGTCCCCAAGGGGGTGTTGCTAGAGGGCTGCCTCTTCTTGGGAGGTGTTTAACAACAACATCTATCTCTGTAACACAATACTACAGAAACAAGGAGTCATCATCTCTGGTGGCTCCAGAGCCACCGTCATTCACGCTAGATGACATTCTTCATGAAAAAGCCTGAGGCAACGCTGAGGCTTGGGAACATCAGTCACTCCCTCAGCCAGTTGTTACCAATTAAGATCCCCCCCAAAAAAACAATAAAATCTGCTAGTCTGGGTCATTTATATACTCCACTGTTCTTAGTAAATTAAAGTAACTGATGTAGGGATGAAAATGAAAAAAATCGGAACCACTCTGTTTATGTGTGTGTAAACAGAAAAGTGTGTTTCATTTGGTTCAGAGCAAATGGGAAGAAGCTTTGTGCCAGGCAATATGTAGAGCCCCGTGCTTTCTACCATGAGAAAAATGTGGATGCATTTGCTGAATTGAACGTTAAAGAGATAACCTTGTTATTTCTGAAGTGATGTTCTGTCAAATACTTATCGACAGTACGTTTATCAGCCGTGACATAAGTCACAGAGCACAAAGGATGTCGAAAAGTTGCAGAAGTCTTCATCCAGACTAGGCTAGCCATACGACGTTTTTTTTTCAATTGTTTTTCAGGCTTATAAAACAACTCTTTCTTAAAAGAAGAAAAAGAAAACATACTGGTGTAAAAATGCTGCATTAGCTGATATAAAATTTTCACATTTTTGCATGACACCAATTGTTTAGTTTGTTGCTGATTTCTGTGTTGCTACACCATTCTGTGTGTGCTGACGGTGCTGAGGCTGCTGAATGTATCAGTCCGCCGGGAGTTGAGTAAACATTTGGACAGACTAGATGCGCTGATCAGGCGGACTGATACGTTCGCAGCCTCAGCACCATCAGCACCATCAGCATACAGTTGAAACTAGAAGTTTACATACACTATATAAAAAGACATATGCATTTTTTCACACTGTCTGACGTGAAATCAGAGTAGGTCAATTAGGATTTTCAAAATGATTTCTATTTGCTAAATGCCAGAATAATGAGAGAGAATGTTTTTAAGGCAATTTTTATGACTTTCCTCAAAGTCAAAAGTTTAATACACCAAGATTACTATGCCTTTAAACAGTTTGGGACATTTGATGTCATGTCTTTGGAAGCTTCTGATAGGTTTGCTGATAACATCTGAGTTAATTAGAGACACACCTGTGGCTGTAATTTAAGGCACACAGCTTCCTTCTGTCTCATGGAAAAGTTGAAAGAAATCAGCCAAGATTTTAGGACGAGAATTGTGGACTTGCACAAGTCTGGTTTATCCTTGGGTGCAATTTCCAGATGCCTGAAGGTGCCTCGTTCATCTGTACAAACAATTATACACAAGTATAAACGAGATGGGAATGTCCAGTCATCAATCATCATACCGCTCAGGAAGGAGACGGGTTCTGTGTCCCAGAGATGAATGTGCTTTGGTCTGAAATGTCCAAAATAGCCATTTTGACAAACGTAGCCTATAGATTTAAGTCAATTGAGACTGTTTGCTCAACATGTACAAAAGATCCTAAAGAGACAGTAACTGTATTGTAGTGTCAAGAGAAATTATATAAGATTTGACAGCGAATAATAGTTGAAGTTTTCATTAAAACATTAGGGCAAACAGTTTTAAACTTTTTTTTGACCAAACATATGTAAAGCATTTTGAAGAAAGCACAATTCTTAACTGAAGAGGGTCACAACGGTGTGCCTGATGGCAAACTGCTTTGTTTTTTCAGTTTTTACACAACTCCGTGTTCAGAGAATATCTGCGATTTTTACAGTTTAAGTGTTGGGTCATTTTTTTACTGATGTATGGTATTTCTGGAGTTTACAAAAAAGAAAAAAGCAACCTGAAAATTGGGACCCCAAAAACCCAACCCAACCGTGGATTTTGTGAACCGTTCTACCCCCATAAACCTACGCCGGTCTGCTCAGGGGACGGAAAAACAGAACTCTGTCGTCTGACAGATGTGGACAAAAACAGAGGCAGACAAACATGTCCACATCTGGGCTGGTCAGTTTGTCTCTGCTCGCCCTGATCTTGAGGCTGCCTTCCCCCCTCCAGGGTGCTCTTATCTCTGAAACAAACACCTTCCCGTGCCACCGCCTCGCCCGCAGCTCTCATCTATCTGCCTGACATGTGCTTCCTTGTTTGTTTTCTCTCGCCTGTTAGACACGGCTGATGATACTGAGCAGTGTCGGCAGCGCTTCTCCGTTCGACACCAGATGAATCAATCACTCTGGCGTTTGCCGCTACCCTGTTTAGTGCAGACAGAGTCTTTCCCACTTCAATCAATGCTGGGGCTTTAGGAAGCAGTTAGTGCTTTTCCTGCTATTTATTAGGTAAAGAATAGCTCCCCTAAAGTGGCTCTGCCACACACTTTGTGCTGAGTGACACATGAACAATGCCAAGTGTGTGCTAACGTCCTGCAGCAACTTACTTTGTTTATTCAAACCCCACAGGGAAATGCAGCTTTCATACTGTGTAAACTGAATGTACATATGTAGGAAATATATGCTACTGTGTGCAGATGTCAGTCAATTCAGCTAAACTCAAGCAAATAGGTTGATTTTATTATTTAAAAAAGGAGCAAAATAGCTCATAGAGACAATCAAACATTATGTTCAGCCAGTTGAAAAATATTGGTACCTCTTCCCAAGCGGTTCCTTTCTAAAGAATTTATTATTGATCAATAAATAGGTTGTTCATGAGTTTATAAAGCATTAAAAATCATTTATAAAACAGTGTTCATACACTGAAGCAGGCTCGGCAAGATCAAGGGCTGCACTGTTATTTGTTTTGTCATAATTAAAATCTTAAATAAACATTTTTCAGTAAGTTACCTTCATGTAAGTATTATGAGTTTGTAGATATGTTTGTTTGAGTTTATAAAGTTACTTAGTTAATCTTTACTAGAATGAAACTGAACTTCCCCAAATATAAGCCTGCTTCAATGTATGAACAGCGTTTTATAACTGATTGTTAATGCTTTATGAAGTCTTTACAAACACATAACCTATGAATAAGGCATTGATAAATCCTTTATAAAGGGGCTTTTATTAGGCAAGAGTACCGAGATAGTATGCTAAAGTAAGCAGCAAATACACTATTATGTCAAAAATCAAGACAGAAACATAGTTGATTTGTCTGCAGTTCTTATATCTTTTAAGCATTTTAACAATCTTTTATGTATGGATGTTTGTTTAGCAACATTATTAAAACAAGTTGATAATCTCTCTCAATAGTAGAAAATGAAACAATATGCTCTCCTTACATTAAAATCTGTATATATTCTGACAAACAGGGACAAAAAATGACCAAGAAGAAAGAAATCACTTTCCTTACATCTCCTACAAAAGTGTAAAAACAAAAACCCATCAAGGTGGTTTAAAATTTCACATTTCTTTTTAGCTGATAAAGTCCTGTTCGAGATGGTCCTGTGTCTGAACGATGAGCAGAGGGTTTCTGTGGGTGCTCAGCTCTAAGAAAGTCCCACCGCTGCTCCTCCCAGATGCTTCTCCTGCCTCTGCTGCAGCCTCGCTCATCTGCGGACACCGCCTGTCTGCAGAGATCCTCAGCTCCTCCGTTAAATGTTCCCCCAGCTCCTGGATCAGCTGCCCGCAGCCCCCTGAGTCGGAGTGAGGGGCGGCCGCTTTCAGCTGCTCAGCTGAGGAGAGCGTGCCTGAGTGTGTCTGGGGGATGGGAGAGACAGAGGAGGTGGGCTGGGATTGTAGGGGGCTGTCTTTACACGCCTCTCCTCCTCCTCCCGCCGTGGATTCGGAGCAGGCTTGTCCTTCACTTTCAGAATCCTCACTCTCGCTGGATGAGTCGCTGCTGCTGCTGCTGCTATCACTGCAGGATTCAGAGGCACCGGAGGCTCGCTGCTCTTCCTCCATCACTATTCTCGCTGCGTTCTCCAGCTCGTCGAGCTCCAGCTCCAAGTCTTTTTTCTGCAGTGAGGCGTTTTGTAACGTGGCGACCAGCACTGTCAGCTTCGTGGACCTGGGACGAAGAGTGAGAGGGGGAGACAGGTTAGGAAAACAGAGCTGCGGTTTCCTCTCAACAAAGACAGAGACATCAAACTCATCAGTGTTACCCGCACAGAGAAAAGCTTGACTCCTGACTTATCGACTGGCATTCACTTGTACTGAAGACATAGCCACAGGATAACCATCTACAACTCTAATACCCATTAAGCAAATCCCATTCTCACATGAACGCTAAGTAGACGGTGATTTGCAGAGGCGACGGGGGCTCAATGAAATATGGAAATATGGATGTTTAATAATGGAAGATGAGCTCTGCTGATACAAGGGGCTTGGGATCTTTTCTTCCCTTTACTGCTGTTCGCCCTGTAAGAGGTGATAAGAGACTGAGGGAGTACACAGAGAGGAAGTCCCCCACCCCCTTCCAAAAATACACAAATGGAGAGATTAAAGGCGCTGTCTGAGATTGCAAACAATACAAAAATGGAGAAAGAGATTGGAAATACTTCATACTTTACAAGATGTAATTTCATATTTTAGCGTTAAAATTTGTGATATTTTTTTAAACGGTTCTTGAGTATCTCCTGGATGCTAAAGGGAGAAAAAACAGCCCCCCATTCATGACGGGAAGACAACAAATATGATCACTGCAAACACTTTGCCTGAACAGAACCTGCAGAGTGAAGTTAAAATAAGCCCCTAAAGGAGCTGAAAAGGTTGCAGTTGAGCACAAAGTCTGACTGCAGTCCAGTCGATAAAAGTCTAGACAGGGAGCCACTGCAGGCTGCAGCCCCACTCCACTGCTTAATGTCTCCAGAGATTAAGAAAACGCCCTCATTAGGAAGTAAACTTTCCTGTCCTGTCACTTCGGTTTTGTCGCCACAGACGACGCAGCAGAGTGCTGGAGGTGCAAGGTGTTGTGCTGCTGATGAATGTCCTCCTACAAGGCCTTGTTTGTGTAAAGCCATCGGTGTGTGTGTAGAGGGGGGGGTGGACCTCGCCTGCACATTATTCACGCTGGGAAAGCCTGCTAAGTTGCCAAAACCCCAAAGTGGTTGCTATTCGCCCCTCAGTGTGGATAGGGCATGTGTGCCGCCCCCATTGCTGTGGTGATTAAGAAATGACCTCTGTGGGTCACTGTGATTCAGATGTCCATTCAGGGTCGGAGTAAGTATGTGAGAGTCATGCTGGTGTGTGTGTGTGTGTGTGTACTGAAGGGCTACTGCTGCCTTTCATTTGCACACACTCCACTCCTCTTGCCCTCTTTGGCCCAATTAACCCACTGCTGAGCACCAGGATGGTTCCTCATTACTGTGCAGCCCTAATGAGCTCCCTGTTCTGGTGAATAGTGTTTTGTGCAGGCAGCAAGGAGAGGCTGCGCATTCATTTAAGACCCGAGGAGGGACTCTGCAAACAGATCTTATTCTTGCAGGGTTTCATAGGAACAAACACCCCTTCTTTGATCATAACAAAAAAAAGAAAATACAACAAGGGGGAAGGTGTGTGTGTGTGTGTGTGTGGGGGGGGGGGGGGGGGG
>NC_051433.1:24431307-24439668 GCF_001649575.2 Kryptolebias marmoratus
CAAAAAGCCTTATTTTCTTGCATACATCTTTTACCCAGAAATGGGTAAAAAAAAATCTCAGACATGGTGGTAGAATTTAAAAAATCTTTATTTTTTCTATTAACTCAAATCCCAGGGAATTTCCATAGTAATAGAGTGGATTCAATCTTCAAGACTGAAGTAACAAATTTATTCACTCTTACAGATTTGTTGATCAGACCTGCTTTTAATGCAGTGCCACCTGAGCAGTGTTTCCCCTACCATCATATTACAGGGGCATCCCCCGATAGTAGAGTTAATTTTATATAGCACCAGGAGTCATAAAGTTACCATTCCTATAGAATAGGTCTACATCTTGTCCTTTTATTAAACAAACTGATTAACGTTATGTTATTTATCTTATTTACAACAGCATGTCATTTCGGTTTCTTCATGCCTGAGCATTTACAGCTCTCTGCTCTCTGTATCGCACATGGCGCAGAGCTTCCCCGACACACGACAGGTGAGCACACTCCCATCAGCAAACAGAGGGCGCATGCTGGAAAATATGTCACATCAACCCCCTAAAAAGCAGATAAAATATCTGCGTTAAACGCTCCCTGAAAAAAAGAAAGAAAGAAAAAAAAAAAGAGCCCAAGAGCTGCACGCTCTGCCCCTCATGAGCAGCAAAGTTCAGTCACCTTTGAGTGACCCAGCTTGGCTGTCAATTTAATAAAAAGCTAAAAAGAAAAACAACGCAACAGTAACAAAAAACTTTATTTGTCCCAAAGGGGCAATTAAAGCACACAAAGAAGTTATACATATGGACACAGTGATGTGTGAAATGAATGAAGTGCGTGTGTGTGTGTGGAGGGAGGAGGAGGAGGGGGGGGGGGGTATTCATAAGAAAATATTGAAATAAAGGGAGAAGACCCTCCCCATACTCTCTCTGGCTGTTCACGACTGATCCTGGTAAGGGAGTAAATACATACAGACATTACATTACAGGGTTTCCCCCGGCCTATTATAAGCCTGGCGGGTCGTCAGGCTAAGCTCCGCTTGTTTATTATAAATATGTCATTTTTTATACACGTATTTTTCCACCTGTACCGCCAAAACCGCTACCTTTATCTACCTCACTGCGCGAGGGTGAGCGCGCCAACGGTGACAAAATCGCGCTGTCCCCGGCCCTGTGCGAAGGTCCCGTGTATGGCGTGATTTTTGTGCCACCAGGTTGAGCGCACAAGCAGTTTGTCAGAGTTGAGCGATCTGTGCCCTCAAATCAGTGTCAACCTGGTGGCACAAAAATCACGCCATACTTAAGCGCCAAGTATAAACGCCTCCACTGCGCGCTCAGGTCCTCGCGCTGTTCGCAGAGCCCCGCCTTCTGTAATGAGCCCTGAGGCCGAGCTGCATTCAGCTACCGCTGGAGGCTGTACAAGACCGAATATGGTGAGCATGTTTTGTGCTTAGTGAAAATATTTATATAAGGCGTGCTAATTTATCCATGTTTACCAGTAAAATGATGCTATTAAATTCAGCATTAAATATGTTTTATTGTTACATGTAGTGATCCAACATGCAGCCTGTGGCACAAAAAGCACAGTACAGCATCTCTCTGTTTTTCAGAGTTCTCTGTTGTTATTCATTGGTCTTGACGTGAGACGTGTGTTGGTGCCTTGTTTGCACTTTTTCATTTATGTTAATTTATTTGTAAATGTGACTTAAATTAGGATTTAATTAGATGCAAACAATTTGTATTTTTTTATTGTATTTTTGTTTTAAAAAGTATTTCGAAAGTGCCTTTTTGTAAAACTGTAGTTGTGTAAATATTTGGCACAAAATATCTTACAATATCACATAATAAATAGCCATATTTTCCACTTTCCTGTCAACTTTAAACTTTTTTTTTTTTTTTTTTACTAAATCACAATTGGCTGTAAAATGTAAAATTACAAGATAAAAAAAAAAAAAAAAAAAGAGTTGAACTGCATGGAAAATACTCCATTATTAAACCCCAAGCTGCTTCTGAATGGAACTTACAGCACTGGTGAACAAAGAAATCACGGTAGAAGAAATTCACCACAACTAGAATCCCAAAGCCCTAAAGTGACAAATTGCTTTTTCAAAGAGTGAGTAGAGGACATGAGGACATTACTGTGACCCTCACCGATGAGGATGATGAGTGTGTGCTGTCTATAAGGAGCCTGTTTAGGTCCCAGGCTCTATAAAACCCATGTGAGAGGCTTCCTGTAGCAAGGATGGGGCAGAGGAGCCTCCTACAGAACAGCCACTTCAAACACTGCCCTGTATTCTCTTTCCCCCGTGGGAAGTCATTATTAAGTTAGCGTTGGAGAGGCACGCTTGTTTTCTCTCCCCTCCCTTGCTCTGTGGTGGGAGAAGCTCTGCTTGTGGTGAACACAAAGGCTGGGTCCAGGAGGGGGAGGGATAATGTTGTACACAATCCGGTCATTACTACACCGCTGCTGTGGCTCGCCTTCATTAAACTGTGGAGGGGCGGCTTTTTTTTTTCTTCCAAGGTTGGAAAACTTCTGGCGAGACAAAGACGCCTCCATCTGCCAAAGTCTTTCTGTGAGAATGAGAAGAGAGAGTGTATTTGTGTACGTGTGATACTTGCGTCTCTGAAGCCGAGCTAAATTACAGTCTTACATTTCTTTCATCCAGCTTGTTTTCACTGAGAGAGCAGCTCATTCACGGAGTCTGAGTCTGCGCTCTTGAAAACATGTCAGATAAAGCTCGTCCTCAGATGTATAAATCAGTGTAATATAAGTACCAGAGTCCCTTAGAGAGACTCGTAAATGCTTCATTCACTAGCTGAAGGGGGTAGAGACTGCCAGCTGGGAGACGCGGTCCTTGAGTGAGACTGAATACGGAGCGGTCTGAAACACTGAAAAACATTCCGGCAAAACGAGTCATAATGGAGAGATTTTTTTTCATTTTGAGTTAATATTTTCAAATTTTCCATCTCTAAAGCTTAAAGACTGATGTAAAGTTTGTTAAGGTTTGGTAATTTATAACCTGCTAGCAACAAGCAAATTTTGGAACAAGATTTTTCTAGTTTGAAACGTGATTTTTATTGGTCTGGAATGATGTCGTTGGGGAACTCGAGCCTCATATTTCAAAAAGGGGACTCCCCAAGCAACACGACGACGTCACGTATTCTTCAAAGAAATTTCCCAGCGTTTTGGCAGCCAGCAGAGAAAAAATGGTCTATTTCAACTGACACTAATAGGATTAGAATTATAAGGATTATTTCTGAAGACATAATTGTTAGAAAACTTTGATGTAAAGGTAGATCAGGAAGAATATATGCTATTTTAGTTAGTAGGCTTGTTAGGCTGCATCTTTATGGGCACGTTTTTTTGCTAATCTCAATTACGACAAAAATCAATATTTTCACTTTTCTTGCACTGCCGCCTGTGCGTATTAAGACTCATTCTCCCTCCACGGATCACAAATCTATTTGCCTAATGAGACAGCGTTCAACTTCAGAGCTAAAGCTGCCTCAGAAAGGAGTCACTGAACGACTGAAACATTAATATGGGATTCAAACAACTGTGTGAAAATACCCGTTGTCAGCATATTCTGTTATGTAGGGGAAGCATTTTGTTTTTAACTGAGCAGATCACCATGTTTTATAATGCTGATTGTCACATCTATCAACTTGAAGAAACAACAAAATCTAAAGTTTATGACACACTATACTAGCAAAAGTATTCACTCACCCATCCAAACATTGAATTCAGGTGTTTAAATCCCTTCCATGACCACGTGTATAAAATCAAGCACCTAGGCATGCAGACTGCTTCTACAAACACTTGTGAAAGAATGGGTCACTCTCAGGAGCTCTGTGAATTCCATCAATGTACCATGCCACCTGCAATTAATCCAGTTGTGAAATTTCCTCTCTACTTAATATTTCACAGTCAACTGTTAGTGGTTTTATAACAAAGTGGAAGAGACTGAGAATAACAGTAAATTGGCCACATTAAATCACAGAGCGGGCTCGGCAGATGCTGAGGTGCATAGAGCACAGAGGTCTCCAACGTTCTGCAAAGTCAAGAGCTACAGACCTTCAAGCTTCATGTAGATTTCAGATTAGCTCAAGAACAGTGTGTTGAGAGCTTCATGGAATGGGTTTCCATGGTCAAGCAGGTCAAGCCTTCCATCACCAAGTACAATGCAAAGCGTTGGGTGCAGTGGTGTAAATCACACCACCACTGGACTCCAGAGCAGTGGAGACATGTTCTCTGGAGGGATGAATCACGCTTCTCTGTCTGGTAATCTGATGGATGAGTCTGGGTTTGGCTGCTGCCAGGAGAACAGTACTTATCCAACTGCTTTGTGCCAAGTGCAAGGTTTGGTGGAGGGGGGGATTATGGTGTGGGGCCGCTTAGTTCCAGTAAAAGGAACTCTTAGGTCATAATCAGACCTGACATATTTGGTCCGCTTTAATCGAAGCAGAGTTCGTTTCCAGCGTTGGTCCGGACTTTTTGTGCAGGTGTGAATACAGTCATGCGAACTCCGGTGCGGATTAAACAACCAGATCGAGACCCGCTTTTTGAGGTGGTCTCGGTCCGCTTACAAAAAAGCACAATGTGAATGCAAACCGCACTAAACGACTTTTGGTCCGGACCAAAGGACTTTCCTGGCGTGAATACACCCTTAATGATTCAGCATACCAAGACATTTCGGACAAATTTCATGCTACCAACTTTGTAGGAACAGTTTGGGGATGGCCCGTTCCTGTTCCAACATGACTGCCCACCAGTGCACAAAGCAAGGTCCATAAAGACATGGATGAGGGAGTTTGGTGTGGAAGAACCTGACTGGCCTGCACAGAGTCCTGACCTCAACCCAAAACAACACCTTTGGGATGAATTAGAGCAGAGACTGAGAGCAAGGCCTTCTCGTCCAGCATCAGTGTCTGACCTCACAAATGTGCTTCTGGAAGAATGGTGAAATATTCCCATAAATACTCCTAAACCTCGTGGAACGCCTTCCCAGAAGAGTTGAAGCTGTTATAGCTGCAAAGGGTGGGCCAACGTCATATTAAACCCTATGGATTAAGAATGTCACTCAAATTCATGTGTCTGAAGGGAGGTGAGCAAATACTTTTGGCAATAAAGTATGTATGAATGCAAACTAATTTTATAACCCACCCTACATGAGGATAATAAATCCTTAGCATTAGCCTGCTGATTTACAATAGTACGCCATTTAAACCTGAGCCAATGTGACTGACAGTAATCAGAATAAGAATGTTAAGGTTTTACAAATTAGGAGAACAAAATGATCTGATCTTCACCAGAGTCAAAAATTATTTAAATCTAACTTCAGGTGTACAAAAACACACACACAGCTCCATCATACCATTATTTATTGAACAATAAATAAGAAAAGCAGAGAAGTGGTGTGTGGAAAAACTAAGTTCACTCTGGCTGCTTCCATAAGATTGATAAGGAAAAGAAGAAGCCAGGTGCTGCTGATCAAATGTATTCATTAACTGATCATCAGTGTCACCCCCTCTATAAAAGCTGGCGTTTTAGCAGTTTGCTTGTGTGATGCATAAAGATGAGTGTTGATACGATGCCAAGATTAAAAAAAGACATCAGCAAAGACCTTAAAGAACAGACCAATTTTTGCTGTCCATCAATCTGGGAAAGATTGTAAGACTTTTCCAAACAACTTGTGTTTTTATAGTGAGAAAGATTATTTGAAAGTGAAAAACATTTAAGATGGTTTTAAATCTTTCCAGGAGTGGACTCACAGCAAACTCACCGCAAGGTCAGACTGTGCAATGCTCAGAGAAATGTCAAAAATCCCAAGAGCTCCATCTCAGACTCCACAGCCCTCAATTAGCAGGTTAACTGTTGAAGTTTGTGAATGTACTAATAGAAAGCCTCCTCTTTCTGAAATAAATTTGGCATTGTGGATTTGGTTTCATGCAGTTGCATCTGAATCAACTACAAGACTTCTGGAATAGTGTTTTTCGGACAGATTAGACCAAACTAAAGATGTTTGCCTGTTTTTCACCGAACATGGTGCTGTGCATTATGGCCACAGCATATCAGCGCAAACACCCCATGCTAACTGTCAGAACGGTGATCATTTGGGCTTGTGTTGCAGCCACAAGATCCAGGTACCTTGCAGTCACTGAGTCGACCCTGAACTCCTCTGTAGACCAAAGGTTCTAAAGTCAAATGTGAGGCCATCGGTCCGACAGCTAAGGGTTGGACCAAACTGGGTCAGGATGCTTCAGGACAATGATTCCAAAAACAGCAGTTAATCTGCAACAGAAGGGCTCAGAAAGAAAAGAATCGTGGTGCTGCAATGAACCAATCAAAGACCAGACCTCATCCTGACTGAAATGCTGTAGTGGGACCTTAGGAGAGCTGTGCAAAAACAAAAGCCTGCAAATCTTAACGAACTGAGGCAAGGTTGTATAAAAGAGTGGGCCAAATTCCTCCACAACAGGACTGACTGTGAGAAACTGATAAAGTCCAACAGAACCACTACAACTACTGAAGAGTTATTGCTGCTAAAGTTGCTTCTTTAAGTTATAGAACCATGGAGTGTAGGTTTTACACACTGAGATTTTCTTCAAGAATTTCAGGTCAAAGAAACAATCCTCTGTTGAGATTTGTCCATCCATCTTCTGCTTTTATCTGAGACCAGGTCAGGGGGGGCAACAGCTTAAACTCAGATCCCTAAATCTCCCTTTCCCCTGCTACCTCCTCAAGCTCACCCAGGGGAGGATGCCAAGGCATTCCCAGGCCAAGTGTGAGATATAATCTCTCCAATGAGTGGTGGGTCTGCCCCCAAGGGTCTATGTTTGTCTCTTTGCTATCGGTTTATCCAATCTCTTCTGTCACCTGCTTATTTATTTCAATCCTGAAGCATAGAAACAGTTTTTTTTTCCTCTTCCGAGTGCTACATATTCTATTGGTAATGTAACATTTATTTATCTTCAGTTTACGTTTACAGTGTTTGGTGCACTTGCTTGATATGGCTCTATCTCAACAAAACAAACAAATCCCACTTTAATTAATTGCATTAAACTGGAGTGCACTTCAAATGTGGCAGGAAAAAAATTATGCAAGCACAGTTGTCTGTGTTTGAACTGAGCCTGTGTATTCAAGACAGAATCTGGAGTGGCCTCATGCTGAGAGGAAAGATGTACTACTTACTCCAGTTAGCTTTGTGACATTTGTGTCTTTGTTCTCCCCAGCAGGACCTCTCAGAATCCCCCATTAGAGCTCAGGCTAACATCAGACAGAGCAGCACCATTATCTGTTTCAAAGCTTCCAGGAAGAGGTTTTGACAGCTGAGCGAAGCTGGATTTAAGCTCCGCTAGAAGTGAAGAAATCTACTCTTGCTGACGTAATTGCGTGACAAAAACGACCTCATTTTGTTCTCCTAGGAGCTCCGAGAGCCCATTCTCGACACAAAGCCTGGAAAGAACTTTTTTTCTCTCAGGGGTATGTGTTAACTATTGTGAGATTGGTCAGAACTTTGTTGTGGGCATCTTCATGCGGAAAAGCGGGCAAACAGCAATGGTGTCATTTCACTGCAACACTGAGAGAAAAAAACCCAGACATTTTCACAATTATTCCAGAAAAACTTATATAGATGTCAAATAGTGAAGAACTCGTGGAAGGAGACAGCACAATTTTTGTGCAGAAAGGAGACAACGCAGTGACACAGGCGGCTCTCCATGGCTGAGTGGCCGGGAGGGAGTCCACCTTGGCTGGGCAGCGTTCCCTACATTCACTCGTTATTGTGCACCATCTGTCGGAAACGGTGGCGGTCTCTTCGTGACAAATTTGCAAATGACAAACGACATGTACTGTCTCAGTCTGTGTAATCAAAATGTATGGTCACAGTAAGGGAAGCAAAAGTCAGTAAAAAGTGGAAAAGCCGATGGGAAGAACCCCATTACGACGCTGTGGGGAGGTGCTTCCCAGGAATTCTGGCTGCAGTTTCTCATCGAGCATAAAATGTTCATGCAGAAAAAAACGTTTTGCAGCTACTTCTCACGGCATATAGTTAACACAACCTGGCACTAGTGCTGGGCGATATAACGATACATATCGTGGGGACGATAGAAAAGTGTCTATTGTGATATATTTTCTTCTATCGTGTCTATCGTTTCTATCATAATTGTATCAATGATTCATGTAAATATTTCGTAACGTAGGCTACGACGAATGTATTAGTGTTGTCACTTTGCATACATTCAGTTTATATAAGTGATAAATAATAAGAAAAAATAACTATTTTGAGAAGAACCTCCGTTTTGCGACATGACGCTGCTTTACGTGTGGGTTTGCGACATGCTTTACGGCAGCGGCTTTCTGTGCAGCCCGGTGTTTTCACCAT
>NC_051433.1:24439972-24468173 GCF_001649575.2 Kryptolebias marmoratus
CAAACAAGTTGTAAAAGAGCCGGGGAAAGTTGCGAAAAGGAAAACTATAGCTGGCCGAAGATAACAGTCTGTTGTCATTTGATACTGTTACGTCGTAACAGGTACATATATATTGCTGCACTAAAATGCAGCAGATCTCATTTGTGAAAGTTCAGTTAAATGTCACTTTGAAATAAAGCTTGAAAAAGGTAAGAAATGAGATTATTTTTTATATTTTTCAGAGAATAACTGACAACGTACGTAATTGGGGTATATCGTGATATATATCGTTATTGTGATATAAAATTATCCATATCGTGATATAGAATTTTTTCCATATCGCCCAGCACTACCTGGCACAAGTAATTTTAAGTAAACATCTGGGTGTCACATTATTACTGACATTTAGGGTGGATCACAACCTCAGACAGACTCTTAAACAACTTTCCGTTTTAAGGGTTAGGCCCTGAACACGTGCACACAGGATTTGTCATGCCAAGTCGCAGATGCAAAATCTGAGTAATACAGAGTCATGCAAAAGTTTAGGAACACACCACGATCAGTACGAGCAGTAATGAAGCATGTGGTGTAGAGCAACCAAAAATGAATGCTCCCTGTAGTCATGCTCCTGTTGGGTCTTTAAACTTTGCTCCTGCCTGAAGAAGACAACAGACTTCTTTGTTTTGGAGTGAAACTTAACCCACTTTTCAGACTTGCGCTGCTTTTCCAGTGATCCCACGCCAACTGAGTGTGCTCGTGTCACCCTGGTGGATTTTCATAAAATTTTAGCTCCAAATCTTTGTAATTTGGAGGTAGTGTCGATAACAAACAAAACACAAGACTGAACTGTCACATTAATGGACAGGGCATTCTTCCAGGGGTTTGCGTCAACTACTGCGTGATTGGCCAGAAATGTGAAGTGGGGGTGGTTAATGCTGTTCCATGAGCTGCTCCGGAAGCAGTGTGACCACAATTACACTGGGAGTATTAGCTGCTGGGAGCTAACAATAGATTCTGGGATCCAATATTTGCAGTGTGACCACTAATCTCTTCTGGGCAGAGGCCATGTGGTGTGTGGGGGCTGCTGAATGGACGGCAGGACTTGATGGTCGTCAAAACGACGGCCAACATCCTGAAATAAGTTGTTCTTTTCCTCCTCCATCAACTGAAAGACTTCCATCTCTGTGATGGTCATAGTGCTGTAAGAACAGGACTCAAACTAATTTTCATGTCATGCAGTCGCTGTGTTTCTGTTGCCATCCCACAATGGCGCGCTTTGGGGGGAGTGGCTTCCTGGAGATCAGTGAAGGGCTTTCTCTTGGAGTATAAAATGTCCTCGTTGAAAAGAACATCTCTCTGCTACGTCAGACGGAGCAGATTTCTGAACTTCTTGCGGAGTAGAAATCCAGCTTAATCCTTGAATTGGTGAGTAACCTTTGGATTCAAACCAATTCAAGATGGCAGCCACAGACAGTCCACATGAGCAAACACAAAAATGACTATAACTGTAGGAGTAGCAGAGTCTTTCACAACACATACTCTGAGTGTGAAATCTTGTGATATCACGAGATTGCGCTCAATGTTATTTTCAAGGTTTGACCAAAACAGCAACAACTCATTTCTCAACAGAAGATGATCTTGATGAGGATTCTGGCATGAAAGGTGGTAAACAATATACATGACATCAAGGAATGCAAGGTGTTTAAGTAACGACCAGGCTGAAAGCTGACTCTCAGTGCCTTTGTATAGACCCCACACTCCAAGACAAAATAAACTTTTTCACACAGAAAGACATATTTGTCAGTCACTGTAGTCCACCACAGCCTGTAGGATACTGTATAAAGCTGTCAGCAGCTCCCTGAGTCCACATTCTGCTTTAAGAATTTAAGCGCAATGTTTTAATGGCAGCACCAAGTTAAGAGTACAGTTGTGAAATCACTGTTCTCCAGCTGAAAGATATTGATAGACCAAATTTTCTGAGAAAACATGAAAAAAGTTATTCATACTTCGATTAACTGTCTACAAGACTATTATAATGCTGCTTTAAATCAGTCTGCGTCTCTCACAAGAAGCTCCCGAGTGAACTGCTCGTCTTTTAACTCAAAAAAGCATTAATGCATAACTCTGGTCCTGGCATCCATTCATAGGCTCCCTGTTTGGTTTGGGATTTAAATACTTTATTCCTTAATCAACTTTTTAATGGATTTGTAGATCTTATCAACATTCACACAGCAGTAGGAGATCTGCATTTGACCACCCAATACCTTCAAGAAATTCTGGGATTAAAAACAAAAGTGAAATTGACCTTGAAGAGTCTCTCTCTCATAATATATATATATATATATATATATATATATAAATAAAACTCCCATCTTGCCCATTTCCACTTTCACTTCAAGTTCAGGTCCTCTACCAGAGGTCTGGGAGCTTCAAGGTTCTACACAGAGATCTCTGAGGCTGTTTCTGGGATCTGTTAGAGCCACTCTTCCAGTTTGGTGGTCAATTCTCGTTCTCTTCTTCGTGATGTTACAGTCGCTTGGCTTGGGACTGCTACATCTTTCAGCACTGCTTATCTATCACCACAATGTCCAGTTGGTTAGCCATCACCCGTTTGTCAGTCTGTATCTGAAAGTCCCACAGTTTCTTAGCCCTGCCATTCTCAACCGCCTTGGGTGGAGTCTCCCACTTTGACTGTGGGACTTCCAGTCCATACTCGGTACAGATGTTCCTGTACACTATTCCAGCCACTTGCTTATGGTGTTCCATGCATGCTTTATCTACCTGCATCCTACATCCTGGACTGTCTCAGGGGCATCTCTACACATCCTGCATCTTGGGTCCTGCCTGGTATGATAGACCACAGCCTCTATTGCTCTTGTGCTGCCCTTCAGTCCAGCCCTTTCTAGACACTGGAAAGATTTGTTGATATCAGCCACTTCCTCAATCTGCCGGTGGTACATGCCCTGCAGGGGCTTGTCCTTCCATGAGGATCCCTCTTTCTCCTCTTCCACATTGGGTTTCTACTACCTGAGACATTCACTTAGCAGATCATCATTGGGGCTTTCTTCATGATTTTACTTATATGTTACTTAGCTGCATTTTTTATTAAAAAGGCCCTTTTGTCAGTTTTTGTTGGTTTTAAATATGCTGTTTATTTAAATATGGCCTTGGAATGGATCCACACCATTGTTTTAAAACTGAAATAGTGGGTAGATATTTACATAAACTCGTACCAATATGGTGCTGTAGTTCACAATTACCAGTCTTTTGAGGTATTTGGGTTATTTTTCCTGCACAAGGCATGTAAATCTGAGCTCCTTCAAGTGAATCCGTAACTCTTCACCTTAACAGACCTTCTCACAAAACATTTCCATGCCGCTGTAAACGTTTTTCATTTTTCAGTGACCCAGAGATGTCTTTTGAGTTGAACTGACAAGACATGCTCGACAGAGAGAGTGTATGTGTGTGTGTTAACACTGCTCTGGCGCTCCCAAGGCGTTTGACCGCAGGCCTTTGCTAAC
The DNA here is from genome assembly GCF_001649575.2 of Kryptolebias marmoratus. Classification (NCBI taxonomy): domain Eukaryota; kingdom Metazoa; phylum Chordata; class Actinopteri; order Cyprinodontiformes; family Rivulidae; genus Kryptolebias; species Kryptolebias marmoratus. The sequence goes on from NC_051433.1 coordinate 24,443,473, forward strand.
AGACTGACCCCATGCCTGATCTCATTGCCCTGAATCGCCCCCAGTTCTTAAAGCTACAGATGCTTTCCCCTGCGGGCAAGCAGCTGACAAAGCTACTGACAACTCGTAGAGGACAGATGAAGGGAGAAAAAGAAGGGAAAAGCAAGGTAAAGAGATTATGTAAAACCACAGAGGGCTGCTACATCCTCTAGGAATAAAGATCTGGCCTTAAGAATGAGAGTGTTTGTAATTTTTTTTAGCACTTTCTTTTGTTTAATGCAGTGCTGCGCACATGCTTTGTTTCCATGTACTTCCTTTTAATAGTGAATAAAAACAGCCATTGTTTCTGAGGGCTGCTCATTTCACACCCATCATTCACATTTAGTTAAGTCTGTCTCTTCAGCTGTTCTGGTGCGAGGGGCAGCCTGTCCCTCTTTTTGAATTCTCCTCAACTTTAGATTAATGAGCTACTATTGTTCTCTCCCATCTTATAAATAATTCACACATCGTGATCTTTTAAGACTAGCTCATAAACACGTCACCTTTATGTCAACGTCTTTTCTTCTTTTTCAGAATATAGGTGGGCCCCATAAAAAGTGGATGGATGGATGGATGGATGGATGGGAAGGAACCAAAGCAGAGGAAACTTCAACCTCCTGTTTTAACGAAAGCATTGCAACATAACACCGGGCTTACAAGCTGTGTGCGCGCAGGCTGCCATCAAACTATGCTGGAGTGTCTCCAGGCTTTTTGATGGAGGGAAGCACAAAGCGAAAGAAAGTGAAATGACATGGGGCATTTTTGTTTGTTTTTTTTTTTTCCTTTGGTGTCCAGTGACTCTGCAGGTCTCTATGGAAAGTCAGCTCCTTCAAAAGCCACACACTGAAGAAAGAATGGAGGAGCAGCTGACCCAGTTTGAGACTTGTGATAAAGTTTGAAATATTTATGGTTAAACAGATACACAAATATGAAGTTTAAAGCATTTCCAATAAAGGAAGGGATTTTGGAGCAGTGACCACATTAGCGGGGTAAAAAACATTGTGAAAATGTGAAGAGCAATTTGCGTCGAGGTCACACTTTTGATTTCAGCGCGCACGGCTTCTGCTCTTTCCGAGAGTGAGAGGAAAGAGGAGCTCCTGCCCAGTGGCTTAAATCACGATGAAGTCTTTACAAGGCTGTAAATCTGAGACTGATATCTTGGCAGTGGGAGGAACTTTAGAAGTAGAAATGCTCGTGGGACAGCTCAGAGATTAAATAAATCAACCCACCCCCGCAGCGAGCAAACATCCATTAATCGCTGTGTCCATCATGCGCAGATGATCGCTTCTGCTTTGTCGGCGGTGGCCAATGACAGGATACAGAGATTATACTGGGGGTATACATTACGGCTCATCTCGCTGCATTGCTCCGAGAGATGACTCACTTTGAGGAGGAGAACTAATCTTCCTCAGGGGAATATCTCACACCGAGGAAAACAACGCTTACATGATCAGTCATCAAACCTGTCAGGCGGCACAAAGGCGCCGCTGCCACAAACTGCACGTATGACGCGTGGAGATCTGTCAGCCAAACGCACAACCAGAGAAAACGCCAAAAAGCCATGGGAACACAGTAAAATAAACCACAAGTGGAGAATGTTTTTACATTTCTACCGAGTGTGATCCAGAGTACACACACCAACAGAGAAATATAGACAGCCGCGCCTGGTTTCTCTCCCAAACGACTGAAGGTGATAGAAGCCGTTTAACCTGAGTGCTTTCCCCACAACATGACGGCCTGTAAGAGGCAATAATAAAAGCTGTCTTTATCAAAGAAAACTAACAATGCAATCCCTGGTCAGGTCTGCGAGAGAATGAACTTATCCATTTAACAAATGATGCAGAGCATAGCTGGAGTTAGCATGTCAAGCTGACATTAAGTTCCAGAGTACAGCGGGAGGAGCAGGTGGGGAAGCAGTGCTGTGGTGCCTCTCAGCAGAGGAGAGACTTATTGACTTTTTCAGTGAGTTGACAGAGCCTCAGCAGCTCCATATGCTCACAGAGAAAGAGTGTGGATTCTCTCGGTGGGGAAGAAAAGGAGAGTTTGGGCTCAAGAATCATTACGATTTCGAGCTTGTAAACTGGCGTTCAAGACGGTTTTTAGTTTGAACTTCTAAATCAAACCTTGTAATTACACATAAAACTGCGTTGAAGGGAAAATATTAATCACTGCCACGAATGGAACAAAAAAATAGTTTTGGTTCCGGCAGCTTCTTTTGGACAACTTCAAAGAGAAAGAGTAAAAGCAAACAAATGCTTCATGCACACCCAGGGAATAATTTGGTTAACTTTTGTTTCCTCAAAGCAGAGGATTTCAAACTGTGAAGTGCAGCCCCTTCAAGGTATGTGGTGTCATGACAGAAAGGATGTTTCCGTCTTGAAAACTTATATTTCAGCCATAAAAGTTGCAGGCAGAGCTAATGTTTAGACTTTGTTGATGTGTTACAAAAACAAGCATTTTCATGGCAAATACATGGCTCAAATAGCAATCTGATCAGTTTTGCGTTCACAGAGCCAAAAATAAAACATTGAAAGAAAAGAACCTTGTATCAACAGTGAAACATGGAGGAGGCTCGGTTATGATCTGGGACTGCTTCGCTACATCTGACACAGGTACAATGTAAGCTCAAGACTATCAAGGCCTTCAGGAGTGAAATGTGCAGCTTGGTCTCAGTCACAAGTCATGGGTCCTTCAACAGGATAATGGCCCAAAACACTCAAGATGGGTTGGGAACAACACAATGGTTTATTCTGAAGTGACCCTCTGAGCCCTGATCTAAATCCTTTTGAACATCTGTGGAAGAAGCTGAAACATCTGAAGAAGGAACCCTTCAAACCCGAGACGGGTGTTTTGTCCCACTCCTCATGAACAAACTGCTCCAACTGTACACAGGTGAGGAAGTCTCAGAGAGTGTTACAGAAATCACTTCTTTCAATGACTGCCTCAAAAGGTTGATCAACAAAATATTAAGTTATGGGTACCATCCTTTTCAAGGCTACATTCATTGGTTTGTTTTTTGAAATAATTCTGTTCAACCAAAATTCAGACATAATGACTGATTTTCATTAGTTGATTTTTTAGTACATTTTTCCTTAATATTACTTTTGTCAGTTTCAGGTTATTTCAATGACCTTTATGGGTTTTTTTCTGTCTTTATTGAAAGGGTACAAACAAGCGGTTTGTTCTGTTTTGCTACAAAGGTTTCACATGGACCATTGCTGGTAACAGACTGCAGTTGACCTGGTCTTTAGGGTAAATAACCTTAAATTTAAGAACCATCCAACGCAAAAGTGATGGTGGTTTAAAAGGTTTTTAAATTTTTTTCATAAACTGCTATGAAATGTTTGAGATTGTGGTTATTTTAAAGGTGACAGAAATCCACAGTGGAACTGGACACACCGACTAGTTATTGGCTCTTCTACCCTGGAAGAACTTCTGCCTGATATTCAAAATTGATATTGATAATGCTCTGAGTACTTTCTGCTGCAATTAAAATATTGATTACTGATTAAAACTTCAAAGAACATCACTTCAAAAAATCCAATCTATTCCTTCAATATCATAACATATAAACCCATTGTTGCAAAAGGTGCTAACTATCTGCCCTCTGATTGGACAGTCTGATTTGTCCCCATTCAGTTAGTCTGAGGAATAAAAACTGGGCCAGAACTCACACTCAACATCTGAGTGACACAGAGACCTGACGTTTTACAATTTCCTACTTTTCTGTTTTAAACAGACGTTCACAAAACACTTCCATATTCTTGGTGTCTTCTTTTTAATGCAAATCTTTTCTACAACTGCTCAAAATCCTTTCCACAGATGTAGACACTTGAATTTCTCAGGCAGATTTATTTCACAGGGTGAAAAAGCATGATTTACAACCAAAACCTCTGAAACCATTTATGAACGATAATTTACAAGCCTCAAAATCTTTATGACTCTAACCTGAGCCCATAAAAAGGATCCCATCACCTCTAAACCCTCCTGCTGGTGTCTTACATTCCCATTCCAGCATCTGAAACATTTTAGAGCAGAACTCAAGACTTCTGCTGGAAAAGTCTTGAGAAAGAGAAGTGCTGCGGGGGTTCGCGCTGAATCCCCGCAGACTTTTTATCGTGTCTGCATCTGGGCGCCGAGCCTACAACATCAGGCACACATTTTTCAACTGGGCTTTTTTCCAGATGAGCACACCACTCAGCTGAACCCTAGCCAAGAGTAAAACAGAGCTCATTACTGAAAAATGTGCTCGCAGGCTCACATTTAAAAATGTGTAAGTAATTTTTAAATATAAACTACGAGAAGGAGAGAGACACTGGACCTTTAGCATCTGAAAGCCAAGTGCAGATTTCACATGTTTGGCTTGCAGAGCCGGTGGAGGGTTTCACTCATGGAAGATCTGAGTCCCTGCACGGGAAGTCTTCCAAGTTTCAGAGTAAACCTGTACAGTTGGTTCTTTTGAGACTCCATGGTGCCTGTTTTGCCACAAAAGACAATGGAGACAATTGTGCTTGCATCTTCTGCTTTCTTGGTCCTGCTGACAAAACAGACTCGTCTAATCCTCTTTTTATAGCACTGAGGGTGGCTGAGCCCCCACTATGGGGGCTGAGTGGCACTTTTTCTCAAGATGATCATTTTTAAAAGTGTGTGTGTGTGTGTGTGGATTCGGGTGACTGAGTGGACTTACTTGATCTTCTGGATCCAGATGCAGTAGTCTGTGATGTACAGATCATTCAGTACGTAGGCCGGGTCGTTATCTCGGAAGACTTTGTGGATATCCAGCAGACATTTGAGGACACAGGCTTTCCCTGGGCGCAGGAACACAGCATGGCAGGCAAATGGAAAAACAGTGTTATTTGAGCTCAGTATATAAAAAAAAAGAAATGACAACACACACACACCGCAGCTTGTGGCAGACACAGCATCCATCTTAAGGCTTGAAGTCATTGTTCCATACATAAAAGCCAAGGTATGAGATGAGAGGCAAATCCCAGCACGCTGCAGAGTAATTTGATCCATATGTTACAAGAAGTGTTCTTGAGTAAGAAGTGGCTCATCTGAGACATAAGAGACAAAGGAGCTGAGTGGCAGAATGGCTTTTGACATCCAGGCTCTCGGTTGAAAGGTGGTTTTCTTTAGACTGCTTGTTCTTTGTAATTTTCTACCTGACACCAGTTTTAATCAATCCATCATTCTCTCTCAACCCATTTAGGTCGTTATCTTCTAGATTTTATTAAAAATAAATAAATATCAATCAAATCAAGCACAGTGAAAAAAAAAAATATGTGCATGACACAGTGGCCAACACAAGTCCCAATTGGAAAGCTCAAAGCTTTATTTATTTTACCCCTAATCTTTAAGTGTATCAAAGGTATTCCTAGTGGCTTTTTGTATTTGCTTCAGTCAAACTCTTTAATGGTATCTGAAGGAGACTTCTTATTAAAAAAACAAAACAAAAAAAAACTATTGTGTGCTTCAAAGTGTATAATTGGGTGTCCGATGTCACTACCAACTTAAAAAAAAAACAACCTGATTTTGTCATTTTCTTTGGGGTCTAATGTTCAAAAACACCTAACACAAAAAGTCTTTTAGATTTGTAGAGAGTCGGTGGATCACACATGACAGCTAAGAGCAAAATTATTCAACCTCTCAATCTTTATCGCCAGCCAACTTCAACCTGCCGTCAGAGACAATGAGATTGTTTCTAAAAAAGTTATCAGAGCCAACTGCCCGTGGCTGAAGTGGGATCAAGGGAAATGTATATTACAGTATTTTCTGAATCATCCTTTGTCAGTGTAGGTACTGAATGAGTTGTAAATTCATGGATGAAAAGAGACTTTTAGTCGTTTTCATTTGTGGTAAAAAAAAAAAAAAAAGACATGTCTTCATAAGGTTAGCTACAACTACCCCAATTGACCCTACAGTGGAAACTGCTATATTGTTGTACATTTACCACTGGGGAAATTGATAGCTAAATAAATAAATTTACAAAATAATGAAAATGCTGATCCTGTTAATAGTGATTCTGCTGAGGTATGCTTGGCTGTAAAATGTGGATGATAGTCCTTTAGAGCCACTATCCTGCATGTTTTAGTTGTTTCTCTGCTTTGATACACCTGATTTGAGTGACTGAGTGATTAACAGGCTTCTGCAGAACTTGAAGACCTGCTGAAGAGCAGAGAAACAACTAAAACATGCGGGGTAGTGATCCTCGAGTACTGGAGTTGGGAATCACTGGACTAAAACTTTGAAGCGATGTCTATGATATTGTTATAAATTGTGCAGGGTTTGTTTTTTGAGTTAAGTCGTGGTTGGAAGGCGAAAAAGTGACCAGGTATGGGTTTTCAAAGACCAGTAAACCAATCATCAAAAAAGGAGAGAGTGTAGAAGTTTTCTGCTCCGTTAACATCTTTGCATAGCCATCTTTCTAAACATGCAGGGAACTTACCAAAAGTAGTTTAAGTTTAAGAGTTTAAGACTTGTCAAGCAACTAAGCAGCACTGACCAAGCTTTGTGGTTTATTTACAGTCAACAAAACACTCTACAAGCTGTTTCACAATAACAATTTTTCCAATATCACCTATGTTCAGACAGAGAAAATGAAGTAAAACCTACTAAAATAGTTCGAATTGAAGATACTTTATTTCAAAGTGTGGAAAATTTAAAAAATGTTTTGGGAGGTCACAAAACTGACAAGTATACTTTGAAATGGTTTTTAGTTGGGAGGCTGCCACAAATATGTCACATGTACTGAACCACGCAGAATCAGCTTCAACTAGTCTGACAAATGGCTTTCCCCTCAAGTATACAACAACCCAAACTATTGCAAACTTTCTGCAGTCAAACATATAAACAGCACTGCAAGGCCAACAACTCACTGAGGGCAAGACAAACTGCTTTGCTCCACCTCAAAAGAGCTGGTCGGCATTGTCCAGAAACATTCCAGACCATTCCAAATAAACAGCACCCTCGCAGTGAGGAAAACCTTAAACAAACATTTGGTTCTCATTTAGGCATGGAATCATTTACAGAGAACTCTGCCTGAGAAGCCAGTACTTGGATTATATGAAGCAAAAAAACAGATGCTTCCAGGATTTTACTTTTTTTTTGTATGAGGAAGATGTATAGTTTCCTTCATTTGTGAAAAATTGGGGGAAAATTCATATTAATTCTTGCAGAACTCTAGTGAGTAACGTGGGTTAATTTGGTAAAGCATTAGGTTATGAAATTAGTGGGAAAAACTGTTACAAAGGTTTCAACAGTGATTCAAAAGCTTGTAGTGTATTTTATTACAACTGCATTTGTATTAAACAAATACATATTTGACATTATAACAAGCTGTCTTCTTCAAAAACAACTCAAACAATGCAAATAACTTAAAATGCCAAAAATGTGCCATAAAAAAACTAACAAAAAGGTTTTTTTTTAAATTCCATTGCACAAGATTTTTCTCTTTTAACACCACAGTAGAATTTTTTGAAAAAGGAGGTATGCCACTTTTAAAATAGTTCCCCTAAAGAACAGATCCTGGTAAAAAAAATAAATACTATAATCGGTGGAGCAGATATATGATAGTTCAATGGCTAAATAGAACCAGCCATGTTGCTGCCACTCCACTGATTCTCCTATGTGTACACATGTGCAGACATCCTCAAAGACTGTCTGCTGTATTGGTTCGTGGGTCAAAGAAATGAAGCAACGAAGCAGCTTAAAGGAATGCTTGTTTTTAAGGCTGAACAAGTCCTGATAACAATTAATTAGGTAGACATAAGGAAGTCCTGCCACTTGGATTTTTCTTGAGGTCTGCAATTTCACCAAAACTAGTCTTCATCTTTAGATTTCTCAGACCAGGTCTACCAAAAAAAGGTTATCAAAGCCTCAGAATCTTTTTCTTAGCTCTTTATATTGTTGTAGGGGTTTCTCTAAACCTTTACTGTATCTGCACAGAAAAGTTCTGTAGACAGTCATAGCTCATGGAAGTTGTTCAGATGAGCTTTTACAGATCAGAACTACAGAGCTTCCTCCTTAGGAACAAGGTGAGAAGCTAAGCTATTAAGGGGGGGTTCAAAGTAGAAATATTGCTTTTTATGCCAAATTAAGTTAAGATGGTTTGGACATTTGGCAAGGATGCCTTCCAGACGTCTTATAAGTGGAATGTTTCAGAAATGTCCCATTGTGTGAATCACACTACTGAAATATTGTATTTTAAGGTTGGCTTGGAAACACCCCTGAAGGAGAAGGAAGAGGTAGCTGAAAGAAGAGAGGTCTGAGGATCTCTGCTCAGACAGCTGCATCCAAGACCATGAATAAATGGTTGGATGGCTAGATGAGTGTGTGGTTATGGCCTGAATACATGGTTCACCAGAACACGAGATCCAGCCATTACAAAACACTTGTAGACATTGGTGAAATGTTGCCCATAAAAACAATACTTCTTTAAGAGTAGATCTGACAAAGACTGACAATTATAAGGCCCTGGATTTATGTGCTAATGAAAAGGTCTACAATGGACAGTCTATTAAGTTACTCTTTACCCCATCTGTAGTATGAATGCATCCAGAGAAAAATACACTGAAGTAAATTGTTTTTTGAAAACTTTTCCTGTCCTCTAGAAATCTTAGTATCCCTGAGAACCACCATGATCTGAAGTCCTGAAAATATTAGATTGAAAGCACATCAATACATTAAAAAAAAAAAATCTCACTTCACAGTAAATAAAGAGCTACTGAGTAAGAAGATCTTTACGCTGGAGATACAAGTATGTTTTGTGGGTAAATGTCTCCTCATATCCAACGTGCCCCGAGTTTTCCCCAAGGTCTCCTTCCAGTTGGGCCAGTACCCTTTATAGGGTGGTATCCAGGTGGCATCCATACCAAGTGCTACCTCATCTGGCTCTTCTTGATGTGGCGGAGCAGTGGCTCCACTCAGAGACTGTCCCTGATAACTGAACTTCTCACCCTATCTCTAAGGGAGAGCCAAGCTACCCTGCAGAAAAAGCTTTTGACCATCTGTATCAGAGATCTTATTCTTTTGATCACTACCAAGAGTTCATGAGCACAGGTGAGGGTAGGAATGTAGATTGACTGGTAAACAGAGAGTTTTGCATTGCAGCTCAGCTCCCTCTTCACCACAACCTGAAATGTTCCTCTTGAATTCAAAGTTCAACCATCGACCAGATTCTTTTTTGAGCTGAGCTTTTTACATACCTCGGCAACCTTAACCCTGGTTAAATATGTACCTACCCTAATGCCCCCAGACTCAGCTTCTTCCACGGAAGACATTCTTCCTCAGAGTATTCCTTCCACCACCTAACGACATACCTGGTTGAGGTCAACAGCACCCTACATTCACCATACACACTGTTGGTAAAGTGTTGCTTTCCCTACCTCAGCCACCTAATAGTTTGCTAGAATCTCCTTAGAGCCAATTTAGAGTCTCTGTCGAGGGCCTCACTAAACTTCTCCCACACCTGAGCCTTTGCCTCAATCTCAGCAACAGCCAGGGCTGCAGCTCACTTGGCCTGCCGATACCCCTTGGCTGCCTTTGGAGTCCTACCAGCTAACAGGGCTCGACAGGACTCCTTCAGCTTGACAACCTCCTCACCCAGGATATCCACCACTGGGTTCTCTGATGGCCACCATGAGACCTTCCAGCCACAGCTCAGGGCAGCCGCCTCAACAACGGAGGAGTAGAATATGGCCTACTCTGGTTTAATTACCCCTGCCTCTGCTGGGATGCAGTTGAAGCTCTGTCGAAGGTATGAGTTGAAAATCTTTCTGATGGGGTTCGTCTGCCAGGCGTTCCCATCAAACCCTCACTACAGGTTTGGGTCTACTGGGTCTGGTATCTTCCCACACCATCTGATCCAACTCACCAGCAGGTGGTGATCAGTTGACAGCTCTGCTCCTCTCTTCCATTTGTGTGTCCAAAACACACAAATGCAGGTCAGATGACTTGACTACAAAGTCTTTCAGTCTATCATCTATCTGTGGCCTAGGATGTCCTGGTGCCATGTGCACGTATGGACACCTTGTGTATGAACATGGTGTTTGTTATGGACTAGCACAGAAGTTTGTTAGCTACTCAGGTTCAGATCGAAGAGGTTGTACCTCCCAATCACGTCCCTTCAGCTTACACTGTCACTACCCATGTGGGCATTGAAGACTCCTAGAAGGATGACTGAGTCCCCAGCTGGAGCACATTCCAGCACCCCCATTAAGGACTTCAAGATGGCTGGGTTCTTCTGAACTGCCATTTGGTACATAGGCACAAACAACAGTTAGAGAGCCTGTCCACTCACCTAAAGGCACAGGGAAGCTACCCTTTCATCTACTGAGGAAAACCGGGGGGTATAAGTAGGTCCACACCAGCCCGGTGCCTCTCACCATGGGCAACTTCAGAGTGGAATAAGGCCCAGCCCTTCTCAAGGAGATTGGTTCCAGAGCCATGCTGTGTGTTGAGGAGAGCATCATGGTGAGGGGAACTGGAGGGTGGGTGAAGATGTATCAGTTTTGGCATCTCTCTCAGCTGCAGTGAACACGTACTGAAGTTTAAAATTGTTTTACATTCCATGACCTTCATGTGTGTGTGTGTGGGCTCTTGGATAATGCTAGGGGCAACACTGCTCTGAACCTATGCATGCTGGGATTGAACATTTCCTGACTTTTTAATAGTTGTCTATAACTAGGTCAAAGTGCCTATTTGACTTCTGTGATGAGATATCCCAACTTTCCCAGCCTTCTCAGTATTTTAAGAGAATTGTCTGAATGAATGAACAGCAGAGAGATATGGCAGCTGGATCTTGCCACATGGGACCTTTCTTGCCCTGCCAAGCCAGTGAAATGGTGACAGCTGCATGACCCCAAAGGTGTCCTCAACATTTCCTAACTCCAGTCCCCCTCAGGCTCTCTGCTCTTCTCTGCATGCCTGGTGACTCTTCAGTTACAAGCCGCTTCGAATGCAAGTGGAGGACCTCTTCGAGAAAACCCGCCACACTGCCAGAGGGCTGTTTAAATATTTACTGCCGGATAACATTTCCTCCACGGCCTTAACCTGTGTACTGCCACTAATGGGTTTGTTTTGCTAATACCTGTGAAGGTTTGTTTTTACAGCTACTTCAGTAAAGTGACTTCAAGAGCAAGCACCATTTTCTCTATTATGACAAATTAATTAGTGTGTAAAGTAACGCTGCGAGGAAAAACACCCTTAGACACATGCCAAGCCAAATTACTGAAGTGTTATACTTCATTAAAGAAAAACCCTATTACTCACTCCTGCATAATGCTTGTAATCATAGGGAGAAGGAATAATAAATACGATAAAACAACAAGCCTTGGCATCCGTGCTGATGCTTTTTTTAATCATCAGTTGGCGGTATTTTGACAGACTTTGGCTTGAGTATGATGTTCTCTGAGCTGTTAGAAAACTTGGACTGAACATGAAAAATCTTGTTGCAAGATAAGAGAAAAAAAAGGTGAGGAAAGAAGAACTGTTTTTTTCCTTTACTCTCATCATCAACTAATCTTCCTACTCAATGAGGCAAGTAAATGCTAATCTAAGCATTAAAAGGCTTTTAATTTGCAGCCGTTTACCAGTGGTAAAATCATCACAAAATGGATCATCTCAGCCCTCACACATCCTGAGTGTGTTTACACTGCTGACTCTCAGCTGTCTGCGGGAGCTTTTGATTTAAAGATTACTCCAGGCTTCGGGATATCAAAGTCAACACCCTGTTCTCCACTAATCCACGTTTCATTCCCTGAGGCGTGGAAGCACGGACACTCTCTCACTTACCTTCAAAAATGCTCACTGCAGTATGCCCACAAAGCACTTTCTTTGAGCTCTGTGTCCAGCCGTCAAGCTGTTTCTGCTAGAAAACACAAAGGCAACGTGCTGGCTGTCAGGCTGCCTTTTCAGCAGCATCCCCTCACAATCGAGCCACATCCCACTGTTTCCAGGCATGCAACAGATTCTGTCTGTCTGCACACGCTTAAACCCATTTACATGAGAAAACACTGATTAGAGGAAACCACAGGGTGGTCAGAAACAATGAACACTAATTAAAAAGAGATCATACGTTCACAGTTGGGAGACATAAAGGTTAATTTTGTTTTGAGTTCTGCAATAGAGATTATCATCAGTTTGCAAAAGTTAAACATGAATGGGGCATCTTTTCCAACATTGCTGCATGGTGTAAGTGGTGGTGTGGCACTTTCAAGTGACTCACCTGACTGCAAAATCTTTGTTGTGTCACGAAGAACTAAGGTGACCAAAGCAAAGTGTCTGTAGAGTGGGTAGCACATGACCCTCCTTCCAAAAGAAACCAGGACCTCTTGCAAGGAGTTATATGTCTGCAGGACACAAAACAGGATTTTAAGAAAAACATACTACCAAACCAGGAAAAAAAGGGACATAATGAACAGCGACATGCAACTCACAGAAAATGCTTGTTTCCACCAAACATTTTAACTTAGAAAGCTTTTTTAGGTTTCATTTTTGCCTCTGGTTAAATACTAGCTTTCATTGGCGTGCAGTAATGGTGCTCTAATTACTCATAACAACTCGTCATTTATACAGGCGCAGGAAAAAAAAAAAAGGGCTCGCAGCTCTTAAACACCTTCGCAGCTCTGGCCTGTTAATTGCTGCCTCCCTTTAATCACTGCCATCGCTCTCAGATGTTCTTGGCTTTAATGGACACACAGCCAGGAGAAAGAAACAGAGACATTTCTCTTGAGTTTCTTCCCCCTTTTTTCCTCTTGTTAAGGATGTGCCACAAGCTAACAAGTGTGTGTCATCGGGATCATATTCCCCCCCTTGGGCTTGTTTAGCAGAAATGTAAATAAGGTGTGCTGTTGCACGCTGGGAGAACTCACAGCAACACCAGCCCAGTCAACTGAGGACAAGTAAACATGAGGTGTACGGAGGGAGCAGTGGGGAAATGTATGTGTGTGTGCAAGAGGGAGGAGGGAGGGGGGGCGCCGAGAAAGGGGAATGTTCAGCATGTGTGAGGCAGCCAGTGAGAACATAAAAAAGTGATAGTTGAGGGGAGGATGGTGTGAGGAAGCAGTGCTGTGACATGCACACATACTGCCAGTGAAAGGCAGAGCAATCCATTGTAGAGATTATGGAGGGAGAAGGTAAAGCTAAGGGAGGAGAGGGGGGAGGGGGGAGAGAGATGGAGTGAGTTGATATGTTGATGGGAGCTGACAGCTCTGCTGACTGCCTGACGAGCATTAACGGGGCTGCCAGGCAGGTGAGGACTATTCTTTCCTTCGCTGTCACCAGAGGAGGAAAACTTGGAACTCTCAATCTGAGCTCGGGGTTTAGGCACACAAACTCCTCTAGGAGCCCTCAGTTAACTGATCAAACGTGATGATCGTATGAGCATGCTCATATTCTAATGTCCTCAGGGACTCATATACCACAGGATACGTGGATTGTTGACTGATACACCTCAGTGGTATTAATGAAGGGATGAGGTGCATCATCTGCCTTGGCAGAAGTATTGTAACATGCATGAAACTGTGTGTGGCATCAATAACTCCCAAGAGCAACAACGATAACAGAAACAATGCATTGCATATCCATACTGAGCACCAGTGTGTGTCTGCATAAACAGAAGTGGTGCAAACTTCATTAACCTCCTGTTGTGTGCCAGTTGGGATTTAAGCTTGATTTATAGCTGTCTGCTCAGAGGAAAATGCAGCAGATGTGCACTTTCTGAAAAACAGGAATTCAGACTGTAAAACCTGAGCTGCACAGATAAAGTTACACAAAGGAGATTCACCCCGAGATGCTGAGGGCTTTGGACATTGTGGGGCTGTCAAGGCTGACACACCTCTTCGATGTTACATACAGAACCAGTATAACACCTGTGGAGTGGCAGACCAGGGGGTTGGTTCCCATTTAAAAAAAAAAAAAAAAAAAGGGTACAGAAAGTGTTTTTCCAACTATCAAAGGATCACACTTCTCATCCTTTCAGGAAAGTTTACTCCAGGATGTTGGAAGGGAGGCTCTGACTGACTGTCAAACCTCAGATTCAGGAGGAGCAGTGTGGCTTTTGAACTGGTCGTGGAACAGTGGACCAGATCTTTACCCTTGTGGAGTTGCTACGGGGGTCATGGGAGTTTGACTGTCCAGTCCACGTGTGTTTTGTTGATCTGAAGAAGGGTTATGACCATGTTCTGCAAGGTATTCTGTGTGGGATGGTGCGGGAGTATGGGGGCCAAAGTATTTATGGTTGTGGATCCCCAACTTGCAACACCTGCAAAACTTAAAGAGTAAATTTGTAAAGGACTTCATGTGTGCCACCACATTCACACTGAGATTTATTTATCCACCTAAACATAAACAGTGTAAATAAATCAGAATGCTAGTATCTGTTCTTGCTTTTTGATCAGCTGTGTAGTAAGAGACTCACTTCCAGCCAGCACAGAGTCCCACTGAGTTTCCTGATAGTCCACGGTGACTCCACCTGCAAGATATGAGAAAACAATGTTTTCTCACAATAACAGCACACAGGAAGAACAAGGCATTTGGTAACTTGTTATGGAATTTCTCTACGTTAAAATGTTCCAAATGAAATATAAAAGTTCATCTGGAACAGACTTTGATTTTATTTTTTCCATTCTGTTGTATGAAACCTACTTTTCACACTTTTATACAGCTATCTAACACAAAGATGCCTTAACTGAGCTCTGGAATCTGCTGATAATCTTTAGGGCTTTGACCAAAATGGAAGAAGGAGGTGAGGGGGTAGAATGTGAAGACAGAGGGCTTTGTCATTCAGGGCTAAGTACAGCTCAAGAGGACTTGTCTCGTCACACATAAATCCACACACTCACATTGTGCTCCCCCTCTGTGGAGCGCACTTCATAGGAGTAAGCCAGCAGGACGTCCACCAGGCTGAGCCACGCTTGGCACCGAGAGGTCTTGTCCAGCAGGTAGGAGCGGTTTGGGAATTTTCTCAGCTGCTCCTTCTCTTCCTGGGTGAAGGTCACAGCTGGGAAGGAGAAGTGGTCCAATAAGTTCGGGTTTGGGAGCTGCGCACGTTACTTTACATGTCACTTATGAGCACTCGGGTGAAAGTTAAAACAGCCACCAACATTTTTTTTAACTTCAAATACAGACTGAAAGCAGCGTGGATAAAGCTGAATCAAAGCAGACTGAGTGGACAAAGTCTTTAGGACGATTTCTACACCAAGCTGGATAAATACGAGATGGATGCCATTTTGTAAGCTTAATTTTTTAGTTTTAATGAAGAGAAGGAAGCTTTTGATAAACAATAACAGAAGTTCAATTTACTCATGTCAAGTTAGAAAAAAAAAACACTTGCAAGTCTCCAGGATTTTCAGAGTTTGTGTGAACCCCTTTTTGTTTTTTTGGAAGAAATTCAATGGCTTCAGAAAGTATTCAGACCCTCTTTTACTGTTTTGTCATTTTGTTATGTTGCAATTGTTTTAAAACATTTTTCTTTTCTTATTCATTCACGCTCAGTACCTCATAATGACAAAGTAAAAAATCATCATTTTAATTTAAACAAATTACATTTATTCACAATAAAAATCTGAAAACAACGTTTGCAGAAGGGTTCAAATCTCCCGAAACAACACAAATTTAGCTCAGCTGTCCCCCAGTTCTCTCACTGATTTGTTTCTGCACCGTGGTTTGAGTCTACATGTGATAATCAAACTTCTTTATAGAAAGCGTCATAGATGGCAATGCACATCAGAGCAAAAACCAAACCACAGGGTCAAAGGAACTGCATGCGGAGTTTAAACAATTCAAGCACCGGCTACATAAAACTGCAAAAAGCAAAAGGACTGAATTTCATTCTGAAGCTACTGTACTTAGTAAGAAGTTCCACAAATCAGGGAGTGAAATCAGCGTGTAAATACTTCACATCCTTTATAGAGTACGAGAGTGCAAGCTGATGAAAGTTGTACTCCAGCTGAGACTCAGCATGTGCGAACAGCAACAGACCAAAGTGTTCGCACATTCTCGAGAAAAAAACCTCTGGTGTTCGTGTGCAAAAAACAGCTTTAGTTTGACCCCACAGTCAGACAGTGAAACGAGGAAAATAAGACGTTAGAGAAAGGACGATAAGAAGAAACTTCTTGCACTTATAATTCTTTAACTATTCGATTTTGTTGTTGTTTTTCTGACACCTTAAAGCTAGGGCGTTAGAAAAACAAAACAAAACAAAAAAAAAAACAAGAGGAGGTGCAAATCCGTTTCTCAGAGAAACCATTTACATGAGCATAAATTGCATTTCTTTTCTTGTCACACTCTTCTCCAGGTTAATAAAATTTCACAAATTCACACGAGCAAAGCTGGCCGTCAGCCAATAAAGTCTGTCCGCTGCAGCTGTTGACTGAAGTTCCTGTTGAAAAGCGATAAGCACAAACAAAATGAGCCACATTAAATATCTGCCACACCGACGCCATTCCCATGCATCTGATAGCTGTACAGCTCTGTCATGAGAAAATGTAGAGCTTCTGTACACGACAGCCGAAGACCTCCACTTCCCAGCTCTTTGAAAATTCATTAACTGTTTCCTTTTCAAAGAGACATCTGCCTAATGGGGATCTGTGGTAAACCTAATGGGGCGACACAAACAGTCTTCAATCCCATTTAGGCAATCTGCATAGTTTAATGCAGAGAGGCCTGCTGAACGGCTGCAGCAACGGGCTCAGACTCCATTTTTATTCTGTTCCCAGCGACTTATAAAACATCTGAAAGCAATTCCTCTTTCAGCATGAGAAGAAAGGGAAGTCTCTGCTTTGAACCCGCCCATGCATATGGTCTGTGCTGACAATGGCAAACACACGAACACACACATCCAGTAGGTCTCGGGCTGCACGGGGAACTTGGCTCTGCCGCAAAGGAGATTCCATGCTGCATTACGTCAGCTCTCTGCGGACGCTACCTGCGCCCCTGCAGAGAGAGAGAGCACAGCTACGAAGACACAGAAGCCTGCGTGCACTTTCGTCTTCGGGCGAACATCAAGAGACGGGCTCGAGATGTAAAACTAAAACTATAAAAAAATAAAAGCGACACAGTGACTTGTTCATTGCGCATTCAGCATCTTTCAAACGCACACATATCTTAGGAAGAACCAACACTTCCTGATTTAAATAGTAACACTTGCGTGTCAAAATATAAAGCAAGTCAACTGTATTTGGCAGTTTAAAGTCCAGTCTGCTTTAAGGAAAGGTTTCACTATCCCTCCACAAAACATTATCCACACAGCATCATTATAATGCTGAAATACTGCACGGCTGATATCACCCTCCGCTGTGGTCATTCATCTTCACAGCAGAGCCTGTCTCTTCTACCGAGCATTAGTGAGAAGCGTTCGAAAGCTCCGTGATTGGAAATTAATTTCTGACCTAATTCCTCCAGTTGGAACGGCAGCCTGGCTCGTCACTGTTCTCTACAGGTCCAGATGGCATGGCGGCACGGAGTAAATATGCTTCAATAATGCCGCTGAGGGTTGGAAAATGCTTCCGGAATATCGCTGAAGACAGGGGGGTGGGGGGTGGGTCAAGAGATGAGTTGATTTTGTGAGCCCGCGCTGTGATTGTGTCAAGCATCAAATCAAAGAGTCTTGTTATGAACAGTCCGGTCAAACAGAAAACTTGGGCAGTCTACGTCCACAGATGGCCATCCGAGTTGGTCAAAGATCAGATTTCTGTACTCATCTATAGCAAAGTGCAGCCGATACGGAGAAGCTGGGCTGTTGGGAGTTTTTTTTAAGGCTGGATTGGTGGGTAAATACAGGCCTCCAGAGGACAGCTGTGGTCTGTCAGAGAGCTGCCCTGACACAGGAGAGGACAAAGGGGCTGCTCTCAACTTCATTAACACTTTATCCACATCCATCTGTCAGGTGACATATATATTAGGCTGCGGAGACATTAAGGAGGATGGGAGAGCCTAAAAAACACGTGGAAGACTTGTAGCTCTCTGTTTGAAATATAGGGCAAACTGTTAAAATCACGAGCAGGCTCTCAAGATTTGACGGCAAGTCGCTTAAGCCTTCTGATCGACGCCATTCTTCACCCTCAGCTGAGGGTAATGCAATTCCGGCTGTCAATCAAGCCATTAAGCTTAATTTAGCTCATTTATCTTCATCTGGGTACCTGACTGAGCCACTCTGTCTTAAAATGCAGAGCGAAATTAGGCGAGGGAGCCACGGAGGGCTGCAGTGGATTGGAATGTTCGGCGGCGGCTAATGGCCTGACTGATGGCTGCTCGTCAGCGAGCGAGCAACGATCGGGGATCTTCACGTTGATAAAACACTCAACAAACAGCGCTTCCTCCCGCAACAAAGCAATCTGCTTAATCTAAATCCTCTCTTAGCCGCACTGCACGTAGGGCCTTCGCTGCGAGCCGCGCGCCAGCTTTCACAGAGAGCGCGGTTGTTAGGAGAGCTGAACGGCACAATTAAACAGCCTGACGGTGCAAAGGTTCACGAGTTATCACCTCGGAGGAAGTAGCTGCGCAAAAAAAAAAAAAAAGATGAAAGCCTCCAGCTATCATCTCTACATAAATGAGCTCCTGGTTTGAAATGAACGTGAACTGACTGGGAAAAGAGAAAATGACTTTAAAGAAAATGAAGATAGTGAAAAGACAAATCACATTTCAACTCGAAAGTATTGGCACTCCAAATGTGGCCGTGTGGAATGGCTAAGAGGCAGCAGGGAGATGTAGCGATTAGGGAAGGTCCAAGTTCAATCCCTCATAATAGCGAGTTTCTTTCTTATTAAAGAGCCCCCAGGCACTTTAACAGGGAGCGCGGCTTAGGGACTAACAAGCTGATGTCTCATTCCTCTAGAGGAGGGAAGTGAAAAGACTCATGTGTCCTTTGGGCTTTAATGTGCTGTCAACCATGACAGCGTCTGGGAGACAATGGCTAGCTATCAGATTTCTGTATTGAAAATCCATGACTGTATTTGGTGGAGATTTAAAATGGCACTGGGAACAAAAACAAACAAACAAAAATCAAATAATAGTCAAATAATACAAAACAGTTCCCACTTTTTGCAACTATAATTCACATTACCGTACATCAGAAAGGAGTCCACTCAAACAAAACAGCCCCGTCTTTTTGGAGAATACTGCACCGACGTAAAGGCTCCCATATACTTGGGTTTACTTCACTCGACAGAGGTCCGCGCGTACTCAAGGCGGACTCAAAGCGGATGTCCGCCCAACGACAAGTTTTATGACCCCATACGCATACTCAGTGTCGCACAATAAACTGCCCGGCGAGAAACGGTGTTCACATTGAACGGTTTTGTGTGCGACACCAACCGCTCTCAGGTGAGAATCGGTGCCGAGGGTGACACCGACAGGTGAGCGGTGGCTGCCCTGGTGTTGAAGAAATGGGGCTTAATAAACCTTCTGTCAAGCGATTTCTTCCTCCCTGTCCGGTGACGCAGACAGTATGTGAGGCGTCCGCGCAGCTCGCAGAGTACGCACAGCACGCCCGAGTATGTGGGGGCCTAATGCTGCAGGCGGCGCGGCTTTGTAGTTTACCAAAGTCACATTAAAACATTACGACTTCTTACATATATAAGGTGCTCGAGATTGTCGTTTTTTGAGAAAATTGAAGGCTTTTAAGTGCACCTTATAGTCCGGAAAATACGGTAGTTTTTCTAGAACGTTATCAGTCAATACTTTTCAGAAAACTGCATCTCAAAGCTAAACTGTCTTTTAAACCATCTTCACATTTATCACTACATTTTGTACTGACAAACTTTGTCCATTTTAAGGCGAGCATGTTTATGGAAAGTTCGAGACTCAATGAATCAGTCTTATGGCGGTATTACATACAGGGATGTAACTGGGGTTAGATACAGTGTGGTCTCAGTTGGTAGAAAAGGAGGAATGTCAGCCATGTGGAGTTTTTGTTTTGTTTTTTTGCAGCTGGCTGTCCTGATCTACATCGTTAACAGCTGGTGGTGGTAATGGACCACAAAGCTTGGTAACCACTAATATACGCCGCCAAAAAAAGAAGAAAAGCCTGCATGACTCTGGGTTTTGTTGCTTTGAAGACCCCTTAGATGCACTGAACCGATATAAGAAACTGAATCATCAAAAATGTGCTGCATAATAATGGGAGTACAGCAAACCTCTCTACCCGACCTGTTCAGAAGTCAAGTCGTGAAGAAGGCTGACTCCATCCTGTCTGCCTGCACTCATTCTCGACACTCTGACGTTCTTATTTTGAACTCTGGTTACAGACTGGGGTTACCTCCTCTTAGGACCAACAAGTAAAAATTCCTTCATGCCCACAGCTATCGCTCCTATGAATGCAAATATGGGGGAGAAGCGCTTGGTTGGCTGTTTATTATGTAAATGTCATTGTTTTATTTTATGTTTAATTAATTGTATATTAGGATTTTACTGCTGCGCCTGATGCTTGCTGATCTGTGGATCCTGTTTCTTCTTGTGTACAGAATAAATATCTGTTTGTAGTCATTTGCCTTTTACTTGCTGGAGAACAAATTTCCCTTTGGGGGACATACGAATAAATTTAATTTTGAAGCTGAAGCTTAATGAGTCTTTTCTTCAAACCAAACTTGAGACTGACCCGAGCAGCACACGTCACATTTAAAGATTATATTTGCGCCACAAACTCACCACATTGCCCCTCCTCCTCCGTAGAAGCCCTCAGCTTCGCCCACCACGGCCTAAACTTCAGCAGCCGATTTATCTCGTCGTCTTCAAACAAATCGGCCCTGCAATGACCCCGGGGTTGATTAACGCCGCCAACAGCCCGGATAAAACGGCTTAGCTCTTAGAAGTTCACTTTCCTTTCACTCACAAGTAATGGTCAGGGGAGAAAGCTGATGCTTCTGCTTCCAGCCGAGCCCGGTGTCTCTCTGCTGCTGATGTTCCTTCTGGGTTCTTAATGTCGATCACGTCACCGAGTTCTTCCTTTCAGACCATTCAAAACACATTTATTCTGGTTAGGTAAAGAAAAATAGATTTGCATAAATTGTACAAAGTTAGAATTGACCAAATAGATTGAAATCCTTAGCAACGGATCCTACCTGTAACCGAGCAAATACGCCAGACCTCTGATTACCGAAGCCATATTTCTGCAGGACACTCAGCTCTTCTTCAGATCTCTCTGCGTAAACCTCCTGTTCCACCTGCCAGTCAAAGTCTTCGTCATCTTCCTCTTCGTCATCTCCAGCACCTTTACTGCACGCTCCTGAAGTTGGGAAAAAGCGTCTATTAATCCCTCATCACTCTCACAATCCTGCAGCCCTGTCCGACATCCGCTCTAAAGCCAGAGGAAAACGCCGAACAAACGAAGGCGTACCCACGCTCGCGTCTTCCACCAGCGGTTTGGCTGAGCGGGAGCCTTTGGGTGCGAGCAGACTCGTGAGCATCTGAAGTCCTTCGAAGTGCTCCCCGGGTGTTTCTTTGGGAACCTGAAGGGTGAAGAGACCTACAGCGAGACGAGACGGGACGAGAGGGTTACGAACATGAAAAGAAGCCTCGATCCACACAGTTTAGGAACATTTTATGAACACGTATAGATGGAGTGGGCCTCCTCCCGCACAGGCGAGAGCTTTCATGGAGCAGAGCTCAGCTGGGTCGGTCGAGCACTGCACATTCAGTGTGACGGAAGTAATGAATGAACTACTTTAACTTTCTCTGTGTAATGAATCGGTTTATTGTTGTTTAGACATTTAAATTCCACAGCCAGGTGGTCACACAGACAGCGAGTCATCACTACATTACATCCTTGAGCTGCCAAGCCAGCATATTCAATAATAATAACTGTTATTATTACCAAAACTGAACATCCTAATTTTAAAGCATAATCCAGCAGATTAAATCCTAATCGCAGGCTGAGGAGCATATCATGTGGGTGGAGTTAGGCTGCGAAATAATGTGTGTGGTTTTCAACTGGTGGGTTGTGACCCAAAAGTGGGACACTGACCTGTTCTCGATGAGTCGCGGACCTTTGGCTGGGCAAAAAAAATTGTTTCGATTGTTGTATCACCCTTAGGGTTAATGACTTAATAGTTTTAACTTTGTTTGTTATATATTCAATGCGGGAGTTTCCAGTTAAAGCTGCATGTTTTGAGTCTTTTTAAAACTATTTCTCAGTAGTTGATTTTTTTCCCCCCTGTTTGTGTGTTAAAGCACTGCAGAGTCTGTTAAAAAAAAAGAGGCTGGAGTTATTGACGTGAAGAGTTTTGGTTTTAATTAAAACCCTTTTTATTCAATAGATTTGAGACGTTGAAAGTTTTCCTTGATTTAGGTCACGGCTTGTCATCAAGGGATGATGGGTCGGCCCTGAAGCCAGACCAGCTAAGAACCAATGGACTAAAATATAATTTTGCAAGACGTGCACATAAAAAAAAGGCTCTGATTTCTAAACACTGGCTGCTCCAAATGCGGTCACACAACTCGCTGGTTGCATACACTCTGAATTCAGTGAGACTACTAATCTCCAAGAGTAGGAGCCCAGTGAAATACTGGCCTTGGATGAGAAGCAAAACGTCTTCAACAAACGAGAAATTTTTATTTTATTTCAAACTCTTAGGCTTTGCCACTTCCTGGATGACTGAGAATCTACACAAACATAAGAATAAACGTGGTATTTTAATCATTCTTTCTGCATTTTGGCTTAGTTCTTGTTAAAGAAATAAAAGCATAGTGTAATATGTCGTGTTTAGTTTCACATTTCCCAAATTTTAGGACCCTCTGAGTAACAAATGTTTTGTTTCACTATGTTTCTGATGGGCCTAACTTTAGTGCTAAGGTACTACTTATTTCCCCCTGATGAACAGATCAGATTTAAGGGGCTGTTTATAGACTGTCATTGTAACCAAACTGGCAACAGATGACTAATGACACAAACGATTCAGCCACACCACAAAGGCAGTCGCCTAAAGAGCTAATAAAACTTCAACGCACCCAAGTGTTACAGCTTCAAATGCTTTCCAAAACAAGGTGACTAATTGGTCGGGAATGGAGAGGCTGGGAGTGATCCTAATGACTGCCCATTAGAAGTCTAAACAAGGACGCTCATTAGCAGCGCTTTATTAGCAAATGTTACAGGCCCAGTTTGTTAGCTGCGGATACACTGAAGAAGTCAAACAGCAATCAAGACGCGGATGTCAAAATGTCAAAACCATCACGGTGACAGAAGGAATGTTATGCTAATGGTCATTGTTGCAGAGTTAAAGAAACAGTCACACGCTAGCTGCGACTGTCGCTGCAACAAGAGCTGCAGGCTGGAATGATTACAGCATTACAGATGGGTCAAGTGGCTCTTCAAACGGGAGGAAAAACATGATTTAGACTCATTTTCTTTCTTTGCCTGACTGACTGAAGCACAGCCTATAAACACCCCGAGGATCGATTGCTGCCTGCTGCTTGTCCTAGGCTCTTCTATGACTTTAAACAGTGATTAAAAAATAAACTCTACAAAAGTGGTCACAAAGGCTTTTGAATTACAGCATTCATGCACAAAACTACAGGTTTTCTCTCTGACTTTAACTGAAGCTGTTGTTATTGGACTGCAGCGGCCTGCAAGTTGGTGGGCCACCTTAATGCAGCAATTTAATATCTGTCAGCCTTACTCAGGTGATACAACTGTTCTTTTAAAACATATACAATCTTCAAACACTTTAGACAGCGTGATTGAAAATTTTAGTCAGCTGAAAGCAGTGTAGGAGTGGTGATGAAGGCAACATGCTCAAATAAAACTAGAAAACTGATCATTAAAAATATGACAGATGTGGTAGAAACCTCTAATCCTAGGAACCACATTCACAGAGAGAGACAGGGTGGTAGTATTGTTTATCTATTTATTTTTATTTATTAATTGCCCACTGCTGAAGGTAAAGGCACTAAGTGTCTGTGTGTTCGATTGTCTGTATCTAGGCAAAAACATCTCAGGAATCATTAAACACATACCAAGGAGCCTCTCAGAAGCTAATCATTTCGTGTATATCTACAGCTCATTAACTTATGAAGTCAACCAGATTCAAGATGGCCGCTACAGCCAACTGACCTTACAAAACACAAAACAAAAAACGCTAATTTAGCCAAATTTACAGATACTGAACTACAGTTTGGTTGTAGTAGTACTGTGGTAGTAACGTGGTTGTAGCTGAGAACGTTTACTTTGATCTCAACACATTGTGCAACATCTCAAAATGTTGCCTTTAATTGTTGGGAGTCTATCTTGTCCGTCTGTTAGCAAAATATCTCATGAACCCCTGGAGGGGTTTCGGTGAAACTCTCAGAAAGTAACTATTGGCTGAACATCTACAACTGATCATCTGTTGAAGTGAATCAAGATGGCTATTTAATTCAAGATGGCTGCCACAACTAATCAACCTTAGCCTACACACAAATGACTACAACTTAGCCAATTTTGCAGATAAGGAGTTAAAAATCAGTGTGGTGGTAGCTGACGGCCATTCACAACACATACTTCAAGTGCTAACAGATCATTCAAAAAAAGTTAAAAAACAAAAACAACTGGACTTCTATTCTGTAGCTGAAGACGTTTTGCTTCTCATCCGAGGAGCTTTCTCAATTCAGAAATAGAGTGTGGAGTTGAGCTTTTAAAGCTGAGATGTGATGTAAGCTGGATTGCTTGCAAATTGTTCTCGCTCTCCTAACAATGGAGGCTCGTTAGGGTC
>NC_051433.1:24469110-24490361 GCF_001649575.2 Kryptolebias marmoratus
TCTGAATTGAGAAAGCTCCTCGGATGAGAAGCAAAACGTCTTCAGCTACAGAATAGAAGTCCAGTTGTTTTTGTTTTTTAACTTTTTTTGAATTTACCATGGCCTGGATGACTGAGAATCTACACCAGCATACTAACAGATCATTAAAAATATTGAAATATTGCATGAGATTATGCATGAAGTCATTTTCAAGGTTTGAACAAATTTATCTACAACTCCATTTCTCAACATAAGATGATCTTAGTCTAAAACTCTGGCATGAAAGGCAGCAGGTGACATGAATTCCTTCAAGAAATGCTCGGTCTTTACTTATTTTTATATTTTGTTAGCATGTTCTAGAATCTAATCTAATTAAAACTGAAGGAAACAGAGAATTCTGCAAAAGGCTTATTAAAAAAAAATGGATTGGATCCAAAACATATTTGGAGATGCTTGGAAAAATGCAACAAAATTTGGATTGAATAAATGTTTTTCAGTCCTGACTTCAAGTCAGCCTTTCAAATTCAGAAGCAAGCTGCTAAAACCTGGAGGCCTGTGGGGAGAAAAAAACAAAACATGGAGGACAGCAGTGCCATAACAGACAGCTTAATAAACCGTCTGCTGGCACTGTGAGGGGGGGTTTCTGTACAGTCAAAGATGAAGGATCCCTCATGTAATGTCCTAACAGACCCTCCATTTGACTCCAATAAAAACTACAACAGATGGGTGAAGGAAGCCTAGACACAAATTTAACTGATGTTGCACAAATGCAACAAAAGTTTCTTTGCAAGCTACCGTATTTTCCCGACTATAAGGCGCACTTTTCAATTTTCTCAAAAAACGACAGCGCACCTTATAACCTGGAGCACCTTATATATGTAAGAAGTCATAATGTTTTAGTACGACTTTGGTAAACTACAAAGCTGCACCGCTTGAAGCATTAAGGCTCAGTTATAATCGCGCAGGGCTCCACACATGGCAAACAGACCTGAGCGAGCGGTGGAGGCGTTTATACTTGTTGCTTACGTCGGTGCAGTATTCATCAGTGAGTTTTGAACAGTCTGATTATCTTTGTGATCTCTCATAGAGGGATCATATAAATGCTGATACAGGCAAACCAGCTCTGCTAGAGCACCAAACTCGTCCATTTTGAATGGAGTGTGGCGCGCGGTCCACACGAAGTAACAAAAATTGGGAGGTGCACGATGATGCGCCTTATAGTCCAGTGTGCTTTATATTTGACAAAAGCTCGAAAATGGACCATCCATTGACAGTGTGCCTTATAATCCAGTGTGCCCTATAGTGCGGATTTCCCTGCCATCTGAACATGGCAGGGAAACGCTGCAACAAAATTAGGTTGCAGTTGATGTAAAAGGAGTCGGTTTATTCCTCATATAAGCAAAAGATTTCAGGTCATTTCTGTCAGTCTGTCAGGCAATATTCAAAACCCAGCAAACCCTGAAAGACTGCCTATCACCTGCCATGTCGAACTGAGCTCTCTTCAAGCTAATTAGTTGTAGATGTAGAAACAATATTTACTCTCTGAGAGTTTCACTTAACATGTCCGGTAGTTTCTGAGACGTTTCGCTAACAAGCGAACATGACTGATGCCGAGGTAATGCCAAGGTTTGAAGCAAAGATGTTGTTGCCGTCGAAGTGTGTGTTTGGAGACGACGCTCAGCTCCTACCACGTCTATTTTTAGCTCAATATCTGTAAAGCTGACAAGAGTTACAGCAGTTGTTGTGTTGGCTAAGATTGCTTTGCTGTGGTGGCCATCTTTAATCGGGATAACTCCAAAAGTTCACAAGTTGTGGATGTCAACCCAATCTTTATGCTTTGAAAATATCATGTAAGATATTTTGCTGTGAGGTGCAGACAAACAAATACATGCATGGGCAAAAACATGATCGCTAATCAAAAGATCTTAAGTGTGACAAGTCACACTGTTTAGCTGCCAGTGTACGTGCAGGAAGTACAATTAGTTGTTTTTGTAATTATGCAGCCCACCTTTATCAATGTCAAATGTGGCCATCTCCCTTCCATCTTCCACGATTCTTCCAGGAAGAGTTAATCTGGCAATAACAATCATATACACGCTTAACTTAAGTCAAACACAGCTTACCACTACAGAAAAAAAAACAAAACAAAAACATTAGTGAGAAGTGTCTCACCTGAGAAAGTAGGGTTTGGCATAAAACTTAAAGTCTGTCCCGTCAATGAACAGGTCGAACTCTGATGTCCTGGTGTAAGGTACGCGGATGCTGAAGATCAGGTGTTCAGGGTCCTGGCTCAAGTCGAAGGCAGGAGTTATCATTCTGACTGATCATGGAACCTGGAGGACAGAAGACAAGAGGGACAAGGTGATGATCACCCTGATCCAGGCGGAGAGCTCGTCCAGCGCGCCCCCTGGTGGATGACTGGGATATCGTTCGTATGTGTCTGACAGTGGAGACTGTAAACATTTCCACTGGACTACAGCTGCAAATAACAAAAACTACTTTATGGTGCATCTTTTTACACACTTTTCAAAAAGTTCATTTGTATCGCCCTGCATTCAATTCAAATTGCTGCAACAATCTGGATATAAAGAAAACTTCTGCTCACTGAAAACGAGAAATCTAAAAGAAATATTTTACCACGTTTCGCAAACAATAACAGCCTATACTTTTCTCCGGCTGATCTCCCGAGGCAAATACATTGCCTCAACCGGTAACATTAACTTGACGTGCCTTAAACAGCGCTATTATCGTCACTTCTGAGTGCTGAATATTCATGAAAAACGAGCTGTTTCTTTGCTTTTCGGTAAACCGAAATTAAACATAGGTCGGCACAATTGTACATGAATACGTATCGTTTTACAACAGGGCATATTTTTTCGAGAAACTAGACGTCACGCTGATTTAGCGGATTCTTAAGGAAAGTTCCGTTCATGGTTAGCCGCTGCTAGCTAACACGATTCGCCTCCTCGTGGGGAGCAGCACGAGGCGCCAGCTGAAAGCACAAATGAAACGCTGTCAGCTTTACACCGGGCCCTCAATATGAGTCGTTTCAGCACCCGTATTAGAAGCATATTAGGTTCAAACCACGATAAACTCAAAATACACTTACCTCAAACACGTCTCGGTTATCCTAAAATGCACAGACTGCTATTTAATGGAACCTCCATATTTTACCGTAGTAAGTAGTATAAACGGGCTGCTCGAATGCACTAAAAGGAAAACTTCTTTTTGTGCTTCAGGAAACAGTCACACTGAGAAAACAGTCATAGTTTTACACAAAACAGTCTGTTTCCTCAAATTTGGACTATGTCCACTGAAAATGTGACATCAGAAATATCTGTTATATACAGCTTTGAACTGGTCAGTGTTTCGTGTTAACAGGCTTCCCATTTTTCTGTCCAAAGTGATAAATTCAAATGACATATTAAGTTCAGCTAAATATTTTTTTCCCCTGCTTTTCTATGTGACACATTTGTGCCTGTACAGCGCAGGACATACGTGTACCTGTAATAGCTATTTTAGAAGAAAATAGCTATTACACCGCTGAAGTACGGTTTGGAGGTAAATACGACCCCAAGTTAGAAAAAAAAAGAATAAAAATAAAAGTAAAACAGAGTGCAATGATTTGTAAATCTCATAAAGCCATATTTTATTCACGATGGGACAGAGTAAACCTTTTCAAATCAGCCATTGTTTTGGTAAAAAAAAAAAAAAAGTAATGCCATTTTGAGTTTTATGACAGCAAATTTATGACACAAATTTTAGCACAGGGGCAACAAAAAAGCCATAAAGGTAAGTGATTCTAACGAGAAACAGCTGGAGGAGTATTTTGCAACTAATTAAGTCAATCAGCAACAGGTCAGTAAGAGGACTGGGTATGAAGAGCATTTTAGAGAGGCTGAATCTGCCAGAAGTAAAGACGGGCAGAGATTTACCAGTCTGCATCTAAAAGTAGTAAAACGATTTCAAAACAATGTTCCTCAACAAGAAAAATGGGATGGTTTTATTCATTATCTAGAGGTCATAAAATCATCAAAAGATTTCATGAATCTGGAGAAATCTCTGAGCTCAGAGGGCAAGGCTGAGAGTCACCTTTGGATGGCCATGATCTTCGGGCCCTCAGGGGCCACTCCATTAAAACTAGGTCTGATTCTGTTCTGGACATCACTGCATGGACTCAGGAACACTTCCACAAATAATTGTCTGTAAACACAGCTCACTGTGCCATCCACTAATGCTGCTTAAAGCTCTATAGTGCAGAGAGAAGCCATATGTGAACACCATCCAGGATCACTGCCATCTTCTCTGAGCTCATTTAAAACGGCCTGAGGTAAAGAGGAAAACTGATCTGAGGTCAGATGAATCAAAATGTGAAATTTCTTTTGGACACCACAGACACCATGCCCTCTGTACCATAGAGGAGAGGAACCATCCAGCCTGTTATCAGTGCACAGTTCAAAAGTCTGTCTCTCTGATGGTATGGGGGTGCATTAGTGCCTCTGGCATGAGCAGCTTGCACATCTAAAAAGGTACCATCTATCCAGAACGGTATATACAGGCTTTAGAGCAACATATGCTCTTATCCAGATGTCATCTTTTTCAGGGAAGGCCTTGCACGTTTCAGCAAGACAACAATAAACTTCATACTGCATCTATTACAGCAGCATGGCTTCATATAGACGAGTCCAGGAGCTGAACTGACCTGTCTTCAGTCCAGACCTCTCTACAGCTGAAAATATGAACATGAAATGAAAATCTGACAAAGATGACCCAGGACTGTTGAACAGCTAGAATCCTCCATCAGACAAGAACGGGACAACATTCACCTCCAAAGCCTCCAGCAGCTGCTCTCCTCAGTTCCTAGATGTTCACAGACTGATGTTAGAAGAAGAGAGGGTGTTTCCTGTCCCAGCTTTTTCAGATGTGTTGCTGCCAGAAAATTCTAAATTACCATACCCCCTTCCCAAATAAAAAGGGTACAATTTCCTACTTTCAACATATGATATGTTTACTATGGTCTATTGATAATAAAGTATGGGTTTATGAGATTTGCAAGTCATTGCATTTTGTTTTTAATTACATTTTACACAGCGTCCCAACCTTTTTGCAACTGCGGTTGTAAAAAGAGACAAACGCTACATGTTCAGTGTTCAGATTGCACATGTAAATAGGATTTAGGCGCCACCGGGAATCACACACTGTTCAATTTGGGCTCAAAGTTTGCTCAGCAGAAAAAAAAAAGGTTGGTCTGTATGACTCTTATGTAGATGATAAACACACAATAGACTTTTTATAGGCTGCAAATTAAATGATTTGTTTAAAAAAAGATAAGCACTGAGAT
Organism: Kryptolebias marmoratus; assembly: GCF_001649575.2. Taxonomy (NCBI): domain Eukaryota; kingdom Metazoa; phylum Chordata; class Actinopteri; order Cyprinodontiformes; family Rivulidae; genus Kryptolebias; species Kryptolebias marmoratus. The sequence goes on from NC_051433.1 coordinate 24,474,431, forward strand.
CCTTAATTGTGTGACACTTTTTAATTATTTTTTTTATTTTTTATTTTAGCACCGTTTCATAATTTGACGAAACATCAAGTTGTGAAATGATTATTTGAGGGGAGAGTGTAGCAGCTCCCCAGCACTTGAATTAATTTGCGCGGTCTGGACGGGTGATTTTCTAGGTTTGTTTATTTTTCTTTTGATGTGGACCATCAGTCACCGTAATCACCGTGAAAACTCGCTGCTTTCACCGGGGAACACTAAGTTTTGACAGTTTGTTCAAGTCATTCAAAAGTACAATGAGTTGCCAGCTTTTATAGGCCTGCCCTCTTAGCTACGGCAGCCCTTGAGGTAGGCTACATAACAAAAAAAAACAAAACTTTACAAAGTGCAAATACAATTAAACAAAACAAAATCCAAACCACCAACAGTGCTGGCTCAAAACAAACAAATATTATTAAACAATCTGCAACATCATTCAAATAATTTACAATAAATAGTTTACAAATTTGAATAATTTAGGCAACTTTATAAATTTAAATGGTTCACTATCCATTACACTCCCACCAATAATGCATGAACTATTACCAAAAAAAAAAATCATGCATTATTGTAAAGTTTCCCTTAAACCATGCAAATTGTTTAAAACATACCTGATAAAGATAAAGGCGGTGCGGTTTTACTGTAAGCATTACGGTAGGGAAGAGGAAGCCACGCCCCCTCCGTGTTCTCCTCCACAGACCGGGAGAAGCAGCCCTCTGCTCTCCATCATCATCTGCAGAAAACATGCGAGCGGGGAGCGGCACCAAAATGTCAGCCCGGGCCGCTCGCCCTCCGCCGCCGCAGACATGAGCGGAGCCCCTGACCCCGCCAGCAGCAACAAGTCCCTCTCGCCGCCATGCGCATCCACGGCAAAGTAGCTGCGGTCGCCGCGGGCTTCGGAGTTTTGCTACTTTTGTACTTTCTCGGGGGCAACGGCGAGGACGGGGCAGCGCGGATGCCAGGAGGTGAGACGGGCGGGCGGGCGGGCGGGTTGTGTCTCTTGTTTTTAAGCTTCTGAAGCCATTTCCCCCATTTTCTCCACGTCTTCCCATCTGTCCTGGAAGTTCCGTGGAGATGGCTCCCATCGAACCAGCATCGGGTGGGCGCGCGGACACGGTTCGAAGTTCCCTTCTTTAAGCACATTTTTCTCCAGCAGGTTGGAGCCATGATTTGTGTGCTGCTCAGATATTCGGCTGAAACGAGAGCAGACAGAGCGTGGCAGACGCGATTACTCGGTCATGTTTGGAGAAGGAGAAGGAGAAGGATGTCACATCCTGACACACACACACACACACACATGCACGCGCGCGCACACACACACATACAACAAGGTAATAAATCACTTGGCCTCAGATTTCCTCATCATTTAACCCCACTGTTAAAAGTGGGCCATCTTCTCGCTGCTCTAATGGATTTAATAAGGTAAAGGTAACCTTGAAACTGCAATTAATGAAGGGATTCATGTGTGCTCAAGCTGAATGAGGCTGACTTGTGACATACAGTGTTGGAAACTGCACACACACAAAAAAAGGAAGCCCATCCTGTTCTGGTTGTGACTGTCAGCCTGCCAAAGCTGTCTATATGCGGGTGGGTGTCTTTGTCTGTTTGTTAGCGAAATATCTTCTGAGCCGCGTGGCCGATTCGAATGAAACTCTCAGGAGGGAGTCGTTGGATGCTCGTCTGCAACCGATTAACTTTTTGAGTCGACGCAGTTCGAGATGGCCACCACAGCCGGCTGACCTTAAAAAACACGACGATGGCAAAAACTCAGTCAGCTTTACAGACGTTGACCTAAACTTTGGTGTGATTAGTAGCTGAGAGTCATCCCAAACGCATGCTCCAAGAGCTAACTGATTACAACGAGAACCCAATTGTAAAGTTTTGCTCTTAACAATTTGGAGTCAACTCTCTGTCTGTTAGCAAAATATCTCATTAGCCACTCAACAGATTTTAATGAAACGTCCAAGTAACAATCAGTGAATGTGCCTCTACAACAGATCAATTTTTGGAGACAGTTCAATTCAAGATGGCTGCCACAGCCAACTAGTCTTAGAAAGCACAGAAATGGCTATAATTCAGTCAGTTTCACGGCTATTCTGTTCAAATTTGGCGTGGGAGCAGCTGAGAGGCATTCTCAACACATGCTCTGACTGCGACGTAATGCGCACGGTTTTGGTTGAAAACTTTAGCATTAGATTGCACTTTTTAGCCAAAAACTGCTACAACATGAGATGATTTAAGCCTGGCACCAAAGGCAGTGGGTGATGTGCATTTCTTGAAGAAGTGCTAGGCCTTTAATTTTTGTTCTTGTTTTGCAGAGTTCCAGAGAAGCTCTCTTTATCTGATTCAGACGGGAGAGCAAGAGAGAGAATTGTCACTTGCTGTTTCTGATTGAGGATGGAAGCCGTTTCGGGTCTCCCGGCGTTCTGATTTCAGCTTCACCCGCGCCTCGTGCTTACCCTTCGCCGTGAGCACCGACACGTTCCGTAGTGGCCGGCCGTGATGGCAGGCTGGAATATGTATGCAGCTCCAGAGCCAGGCTGCGAGGCTGGAGACGCCGCCGGGTTAGATTAAAAAAAAACGTCAAGGCGTCGCATCGAGGAAGGACCTTTGCGTCCTCGCAGAAAGGCGCGCTGCTCTGAGTGTGCTCGGCGCTGATAAGGGAGATGGGGTGAAAAAGGGTCAGCGCTGGTCGTTTTTTAAAGAAATGCGGCGAGGAGGGAAATAAAAAAACCTCCACAAGGTTGGAAATTGCTCAAGACTGCTGTGATTAGGAGACACAACCTCCCTCTAAACAAATGGCTAGTATGAAGACTAAGGCCCTGTTCAGACCTGGTTTTTCAATGTCTCTTTAGCTACCCGATCTGGGGTCTGAAAGTGGTCTGGACCTCTTTTTATTTGGTAGTCTGAACATAATCTGTCTTGAGCCAAGTTGTTGAACTACCTACTGATCTGAGGTGACCCCGCCCCCCCCTCACATTACTAAAGACAGCTGTATTTTGCTACCTTCATCTTTTACTTACTGACTTGTATTGTTCGAAGTTCAGTGAAGAGAAGATGACAAAGGCGTGAGCTTTACGACGACACGGAATCTACAGGAATTCTACCTGGACAAAACGGCGCAGCTACTTGGCGTTTTCTCTTAAAACGGCAGTGCAGGCTAACATGAACTGAAATCCATTGTTTCCGATCGCAGAGACACTTTTGGGGTTGCGCGTTAACTGCCGGGTGTGAATGCTCTCGATGGGAGCTGCCTGCTTGCAGTCGAACCACCCAAGACGGATGTGTACTGCGGGGTCTGAACGGCCCCTGGGCGGCCGTCGATTGTCCACGTTTTCCCAAGCCCTCTCCGTTCAGTTCACTTTCTCTGTCAGGCGGAGCTGAGCAGACTTCCTGTGCAACTTGCCTAACAGATAAACATCCCAGTTTTTTTTCTTTACTCATGTAATTTCCTCTTGACACATCACACAACTTCCTGTGGCCAAAAATAGAGAGAGAAGAACTCCAGCTGCCCCCCCCCCCCCCCCCACACACACACACACACACGCTTATCATCCATTTGTTCAAAGTCAAAACACTTCTTTGTTCTGCCTTCTTGAAAGGGAGATTTATTTATATATTTTTAAAAAAGTCTTAAATTCTGTTCGCTCAGACATTAGACCGTCTAAACGTACATCTTTAGGGTTGAGGGGAATTCAGATGGTTATTTTTCAGTATTCCATTAGGAATTTTTGTTTTTTTTACTCCAGGAGCAGGATAGTAAAGATGTATAGTTCCTGTAAAAAGTAAGTACGCCCTCCTTTTAGATTGTAAGGTTTTCCATTTCAGGATTGTGGGGGGGGGCATAGCATGGTCTTTAGCAGGTAACCCAACCTGGTGCGTCTCGTGGCACTTCTTCACCAAAAATGGAAGAAAGTGCCGAAGCAGATTATGAAGTCGTGTTTGGAACCACGTTTGTCTAGCAATGACTCGAAGCAATCCCTTTTCTTTCCGCCCTTATGTCGTTATCACAATGCTACTGAAGAGATTTAGAGTAATTTGTTTGAGGTTTGTGGGTATTTGTTGCACGGGCTTCGTGCATTTCATGCACAGCTCTCCTTTAAGACCCAAGTTGGGACAAATACAACATCTTCATTCTTTGTTTCTTTTTTTTAAAAAAAACATTTTCTTGTAGATTTGCTGCTGTGCTTGAGATCGATGTCTGGTGACGTGACCCAGTTCTAACCAAATGTTTATAGTTTATTTAGAGTTTATTTTTGCTCAATGTGTTTGCATTCCAAGTATGTGTTTCCTAAAGTCAGTCAGCTGCGGCTTTCTATAGAGATTTTTGTTTGTTTGTTTGTCTTTTGAGCAAGTCATACTTGCTGACTTCTTTTGTAACTACTTTGTTTTAACCTTCTGCACCTGTAGGGTCAGAAACGCAGCTCTTTGGTTTCTTCTACAACTTTAGTGAGCGAGTATTGTATTATATCAAGCAGACTGTTATATTAAGAGTAGCCTAGTGGTAGAGTGTCTGCCCTGAAACTTGGAGGTCGTGGGTTCAATCCCCGGCCGGGTCATACCAAAGACCTGCTTGACACTCACCATTAAGGGTTGGAATTGGGGGGTTAGATCACCCCGAGTAGGGCACTGCTGCTGCTCACCACTCCCTCAGAGGATGGGTCAAATGTGGAGAACAAATTTTGTACACTCAGGTGTGTGACAATCAGTGGTATTTTAACTTTGAGTTTTGTGCCCTGCAGGAGGGTAGTGCTCGTGGTTGCTAAATTGCGTGCGGAGAGGAGGTTCAACTCATGCGTGGAGCGTAACAGACGCCCGTGGTGGACTTAATGGGCGTAAATTTGACGCCATAGATCTGTGACAAAAGGGTGAGAAAGCAGCTATGTTGTATGGTACTGACAAAAAGAACTGGAAGTGTCAGAGCTGAAGATGTGGTTCTCCTTGGGAGGGATGAGGGATTAGGAATGAGGTCATCAGAGGTACAGCACAGATTAAACGACTGGGAGATAAAGTTAGAGAGGCCAGACTGAGATGGTTTGGACACGTGCAGAGGAGGGACAGTGGAAGGATGTTAGATATGCAGCCAGGAAAAAGACAAAGAGGAGAGGAGACATATGGATGCAGTTAGAGAGGACATGCAGGTAGTTGGAGTGAGGACGGAGGACACAGAAGACAGAGTTAGATGGAGGAGGATGAGTCGCTGCGACCCCTGAAAAGGGACGGTGACCCTATGGCCTTGGTGGAGGTTTGCGCTCTCAGAGTGTTAGTTTTAATCATACAACCTCTGGCAAAAGTTATGGAATTACTACTTTTGGAGGATGTTCTTTCAATAAATAAAGAAATAAGTCACAGACATGCCACTATCTTATTTCAAAATTTCAACCCTCTGGCATGAAGTAACAATAAGAAAGTAACAAATATAATTGTTGGAGTCAGTCACAGTTGCTTCTTTTTAGATTGAGTAGAGAAAAAAAATGGAAGCTCTCTGTAATTGGCAGTTCTGAAACAAACACTTGCATCAAATTAAATCTAATTAGTCTTCAGTTAAAAAGGAGCTCACACCTTGGAGAGCTGCTGCATAAAGTGGACTGACATGAATCATATCTTCAACACAAGAGATGTCAGCTGAAACAAAGGACAGGGTTATGAAACTTCTTCAAGAAGGTAAATCATCACAAAATGTTGCAAAACATGTTGGTTGTTCCCAGTCAGCTGGGTCTAAAATCTGGACCAAGTAGAAATGAAATGGGAAGGTTGTAAAAGGGAAGCATGCTGGTAGACCAAGGAAGACATCAAAGTGTAAAGACAGCAAACTTAAAGTAAACTGTCTTGAAAACAGGAAATTCACAACAGAACCAATGAGAAACTAGAGGGCGAAAACTGCAGTCAATGTCTGTACCTGAAATGAAATCAACTAAAAGAAATGAGATTTACATACAGGAAGTCAAACGAAAGCCATCATTAACACCCAAACAGAAACAAATGAGGTGACAGTGGACTAAAGAAAAGAAGTCTGGACTGAATGAAAGTGTCAAGTCAGGTAAAGGCATGGGGTAGACGGCAGTCATTACATCTTTAATAAATACCAAACTCTACATAGTAATTTTGGACACTTTTATTGTGCCATCAGTTAAAAGGATGTTTGATGACAATGACTTCATTTTTCAAGACAATGGTGCATCTTGCCATAGGGCAAAAGGATGTGAAAACTTTTCTTCAAGAAAGACATACAATATAATGTCAACAACATGGCCTGCAAATAGTCCTGATATCAACCAGCTGAACATCTCTGCTGGAAATTAAAGAAAATGGTCAACGACAAGACGCCAACCTGCAACAGCAATAAGAGACAGCTGGAGCAGATTGATGAAGACTACTGCTTGTCAATAGTTCGGTTCATACCTCAGAGCATTCAAGCTGCTATAAAGGCCAGAGGTGGTAAAGTACCAACGGCGCAGCGTTTTTCTCACAATTCCATAATCTTCTCCTCTACTTGATCCAAAAAGAAGCAATTGTGACTGACTACAACATTTATATTTATTGTTTCCTGATGCCAGAAGGTTGGAATTTTGGGGGAAGGAGGGACAGATAGTTTTGTGTTACGTCTGTGATCGATTTGTTTTCATCGAAAATTAAACAGCTGAAAGAACATCCTCCGAGAGTGGTGATCCCATCATTTTAGCCAGGGCTTGTAGACCGATACGAAACCTTCCGGATTTAAAGAACGTGTACTTTTATCATGGTTGTAACCCCGCCGTCTGCTTTGTGACATCCCATTCGGTCTTTTCGCACATGCGGGATTAGATTGCCGTTGATGTTTTAGCCTGGAAACGGATCCTCCGCCCTGTCACTTCAGATATTGTTGAGCAATGTTTCTGTCTGTAAAGAAGTCCCCCCACCCCTCACAGTGGCATTATGCAGAGCCATAAAAATGTCATCTTGCATGACTGAGTGCTCGCTCTGCTCAGAGTGGTTCGGAGATCCCCCTGCTTGCCTGAGTAGTCCGATGGAGGCTTGAAGAGGGTGCTCGTGAGAGCCTCATCGGAAGAAGCTCTGGAAACCCCCCCCCCCCCAAGTTTGACCAGTTCGCTTTCAAATTACTGCCGAATGAGTCATGTAAGCTGTTAGGTCTGTTGCAAATAGCATGATTTGAAATTTGCAACCTAGAATGGGAGAAATCCTGTGAATTAAAATGTTTTTTTTGTTTTGTTTTTTAACTAGGCAGACTGTTCTTTGTATTTACTGGTAGCCTCATTTAGTTAATGATGAGCAAATTTATTTAAATATTGCCACAGAACCAAAGAATCAATTACATCTTTTATTAAATCATGAAAATGGATCTTAGAAAACAGGCACGATCGACGCTAATGGTTGGGTTTGTGTAAATGTAAATGCAATGTTGTAAAGAATAGTGGGCCAACGTTCCTCCACAACCCCATGAGACTGTTGAAGACACGTAATGCGGACGTTGAAGCCAGAACGGGAGGAGCGCCCCCTTGTGACTGGCTGCAGTGCAAGTGTAAGTCCATGTAAAGGAATGGGAATTAAAAAATAAAAATACACCACTTTATACCAATTTATTTATTTTTTCTTCTAGGCATAGTCTTCTCCATCTGCTTCTCCATTTTGGCTTTGTTTTTGTTTTTTGGAATCTGTTTGTTCTTGCACACTTGAGGCTAGATTTGAATCATCTTGGAATCTGGTCTTTTTCCATGAGACCGTTCTCGTTCTGTCCTGATACAGGAAATCGGAGGATTGAAAATGGGTGGACGCTCTCTTTCCTTGACTGCACATTTAGTTAGTCACAATCAATCACATTTATTCCGCCACATGTACAGGGATCTGTACACAGGAATGTTTTCCTGCTTTCAGTGCAGGAGGAGGAAACCCCATTAAAGACTGCAGTGAGGGGAAAAAAACCCAACTTTTTTTGGGTCTGCTGAGTTTTGTTCTGACAGCGCAGAACCTCTGACCAGATGGCAGTTTTTTTTTAAAAAAGGTGGTGTTCCGGGCGACCTGGGTCCTGTGCTGTCTTCCAAGCCCACCTCATGACCCTGGCATAGTGCAGATCCATCATCAGCTGTTGTTGTTTTCCAGACAGTTTACTGATGATGTGGCCAGTGAAGCCAGGGTAAAAAACAAAACAAAAACTGAAATAGAGGAGGTCTGTGCTCTGTAGAGCTGGGCACACACATCAGCTGAGATGTTTGGGTTTTTTAAGCACCCTAAGTGCATTCATCCTCCTGCCAGCCTTCTTAATAACGTTGTTTGAGTGTTCTACCCATTTCTGGTCCTTGGTGACAGAGATGCCCAGTACACAGCCGAGTCCACCTCCCTGTTAATGGTGAGAGGAGAGCGTGGAGGCTGGTGTTTAACTCCAGCTTGTTTTCTGTACACCACACTGTCAGCTCTGGAACACAGTTCCTGTAGGTTTTCTCACCATCGTTATCATCGCTAAATGACAGAAGAGAAATGCTTTGAAATCATCAGCCAGGGCCAGAAACTTTCCTTCAACTTTCCTTCCCCATAAACTGGTAATAATAAATACTATTGTTCTGTTAGAAGTTGCTTATCTTTGGATAAGATTAGGTTTAAGTCCATATGGTGATGTAGAAATGTAGAAAACTTGAGGCAGATTTTTTTTTTTCTGCAGAAGAAATTTACCACATTTAAAAGTATTTATAACTCCCTTTTTTTAAATCTAATTTTCCACTGGACTTGGATTTCCACCAGCTCTGCTGTGGATAAGTAGTTAGTCTGCCAATTTCATTTATTTGACAATATTTGCTTTCAGTGCAGTCAGTTAAAAGTAGTTTATGAACTGCTGGACAAATTTTAGCTGAGCTGCAAGGCAAAACTCTGTTTTGGTCTACGTTCCTACCCTCACCCATGGTTATGAGTTTTAGGTAGTGACCGAAACAATGAGATCATAGATACAAGGGGTCGAAATGAGTTTTCTCCTCAGGGTAGCTGGGCTCTACCTTAGAGATAGGGTGAGAAGTTTGGTTATCTGGGACAGACTCTGTGAAGAGTCACTGCTCGTCCACATCAAGAGGAGCCAGTTGAGGTAGTTCGGACATCTGGTAAGGATGGCCCCCTGGATGCCTCCCTAGAAAGGTGTTCCAGGCATGTCCAACTGGGAAGAAACCATGGGGAAACTCCAGGACACGCTGGAGAAACTATGTCTCTCGGCTGGCCTGGGAATACCTTGGAATCTTCCTGGAAGAGTTGGAAGAGGTGGCTGTGGAGAGAGAAGTCTGGGCTTTCCTGCTCAAGCTGCTACCCCCGCAACCTGACTCTGGAACAAGCAGCAGATAATGGATGGATGGACAGACAGAGAAATTTTAACCCTCCTGAAGCCCTCAAAAGAGAGCAAGACGAGGAGAGGTAGAGCAGCCCTTGTAACTTCGGGTCAAATTGACTTGAAGGTAAAAGGGCTTCTCAATTTGACCCGAAGGCTATGGGAGGGTTAATGAAATTCTAAGAAAGTAGTTGCTGGTTGTACATGTACAACTGATTACCTTTTTGAATCAGTCCAGTTCAAGATTAACCTTAATCAACTTTAACAATCACAGAAAATGACAATCATTTTTACAGATATTAAGTTCAAATTTGCTATGGCAGTAGCTAAGGCTGATCCCCGACACGTACTCTGAGTGCTAACAGAACTCACGACTTATTTTCCATGTAAGGCAGCGGGTGATATGCATTCCTTCAGTTCAACCAGTCTGTGCTTCATTCCTGTTCTTAAAAGCTCAGTTCTGTTTCCACTGCGTGCCACTACCTGAGCATGCTCCGTGAACGGCTTTGGTACCTTCTGCTTTCAGAGTCCAAATCCACAAAATGACCCAATTACATTCTAATAGATAAAACTGCCCTGAAGATGTTGTTTGGTGAAGTTGTTGCTCTTCCTCTTCGCTCTGCGCATGTACCTTCTTTTTTTTCCCCTTTCACATTATCTTTACCCCCCTTCTCCTTGCATATTTAATGTGGTTGGCTGCTGGCGCTTTGCAGTCTTTTGTTTTCTCTGCAGCCTGTAATAAATTAAGGCCTTCTGCGGCTCTCCTGTGCTTTCTGACTGCTTCCAGATGTGGGGAAACGGTGCCGTGACACGAGCCACCATGTGCTCATACTTTATGCAGCAAAGACAGATTTTTTTGTTCCGTCATCAAATTTTATGCACTCAGCTTGTTTTTTTTTGTTTTTTTTAAGACTGAATGCAATGCAGTTGCTCTCTTTTTGGAGAAGGAACTGCACTTTGGTGTGCTTTGTGTTCTGCAGCTTTGTCATCTTGTAAAGCATGTCATACAGGAGAGGTTTTTTGTGTATTTTTTTTTTTTTTTCCCCCAGCACCTTCTCGTCCTAATCTGCAGTGTGTCACCGTCCATCAGTCATGCAGAGTCAACCAAGTGTCAGGCTTGGAGAGTGGCCTGAATCCACCTGTCAAACGACACTTTTCAATCCTCTCATCCAGGCTCAGAGCAAAGTCTGGTCTTTTTTTTTTTTTTATTCCATTATTGACTCGTGAAACCATTTTCCCCTCACAGTTCTCCCCAAACACTATACTTTGAAGCGAAAGGCTTTTTTTGTTCGTTTTCTTTTGTTTGGCAGACTTTTCTCCCCTATGGCTATGGCAACATTTCTGTCGAACATGTTGTCATTACATCCAACCTGCGTTTGTGTGCGTGTGTGTGGTAGAAGTAGTATTTATTTGTAGGCAGCGTTGAAGTTTTTACACCGCATGTCATGTCTTGTAAAATCCTTTGCAGTCGAGCTGTGAAGACGAGTCGCTGTTTTCATTGTGATTGCAAGTGACACGCCGTTGCTTTTTCAGAGGTGAACGCGGGAGTTTGTCGGGTGGAGAGATGGCGGAGGAGCGCTTTTAAAATGTTTGCTGTGCAAAAGTCTTGGGGCGACCCCCAATTTCTTTAGGTTGACAGAATCAGAACCAGGTGTAACACACGAACGCAAACAATGAGAGTAAAAGATGTTACCCTTGGCTCAGTTTTTGCTTGTCATTCTAGTTTTTTGTGGGGTTTTTTTTGCTAGTTGCCCTGAAATAACATGTAGGAAACTATAAGACAACCTTACTTTAAATATAAACGAGATTTATTTGCATATTTATATATAAACAAACCATAAAATGAGTTGTGGATGACTAATTCCAGATAAACTTGGGGCATAAAGGTGATCCGGTTGAAACGGTTGATAGCGCTGATAGCTTATCTATTACTTAAATGTAATCACAGCTGTGTAACCCTTGTTCCCAGTATTTCAAAGTGTTTGGTTTAAAGTATCTTATTCCTTCAGTGCCTTTTATCTGATCTTTCCACCTTTCTCGTTCTTTGTATCATTCTATCCATATGTGATGAGAATGTGCCATCCGTGATCTATTTGACAAGTTTTCTCTTTTAAGTGCCACCGTCTTTTCCCCCCCTCCTCCCTCTCTTTCTTTTAGTAAACTTCAGAATGCCGTGCTCCGACACGCGACGAAGCGCAGCCGGGCCGAGGAGCTCATGCACCTGGCTGTGGTAGCATGTGGGAGCCGTCTGGACGAGACTCTCACCATGGTGAAATCCGCCCTGCTGTTCAGCCAGAAGAAGATCAAGTTCCACATTTTCGCCGAGGACCCCTTGGCACCGCAGTTTGAGGAGAAGGTAGGACAACTTTAATGTGCAGTTGCCCAACATGTGTTTATATAGTGCTCTACCCCCTCCCCCCTGTTTTGCATAATGGAAAAGCGAAGTTTGCTGATTTTCTGCTGCAGGCAGGACACTCTTCCTCTCAGTTTCAACCCTCTGACTCATTTTCACTGGTTCTTTTATCTCAAGGCTGAGGCATAATATATCACCAAGACATCCGGCTTTTTCTACACTTCAAAGTCACCTCTGCAGAGGTCCTTTCCACGATTTTAGTTTGCGTTAAGTGTATAACAGGACTTCATTTAATCAGATTCAACATTTAGTATCTTAAATCTAGATCTTCAGCTTGTCAGATTGTTTTCACGTGTGAAAAGGTATATATTTTTCTCAAAGAAAGCACAAACATGGAAAGCTTTCCAGGGTTTCCCCCAGAAAAGAGGCTAAGCCCGGTGGTAGGTGGCCGTTTGCCGGCTGACCGTGATTTAGTAAAAAAAAACAATGGATTAAAGTTGACAGGAAAGTTGAAAATATGGCTATTTATTATGTGATATTGTAAGATATTTGTGCCAAGTATTTACACAACTACAGTTTTACAAAAAGGCACTTTTGAAATACTTTTTTAAACAAAAATAGAATTAAAATAAATACTAGTTGATTGCACCAACACACATCTCACTTCCAGGCCAATGAATAACAACAGAGAACTCTGAAAAACAGTACTGTACTGTGCGTATCTAATTCTGAATTTAATAGCATAATTTTACTGGTAAACAAGGATAATATTTTCACTAACTACAAAACATGCTTACAGTATTCGGTCTTGTAAAGCCACCTGCTGAATTTCAGCTCAACTAACCATTTTTGGTTAAACCCGCTTGGTTGATGTTTATTGCTGCGGCTCTGACAACCTGCTAACTCCAGGTAGCTGAAGGAGGCTCGGCCTCAGGGCTCATTAGAGTCCTGCAGAGCTCTGTGAACAGCGCGCAGACCTGAGCGCGCGGTGGAGGCGTTTATACTTGGTGCTCACGTCGGAGCAGTATTCTCCAAAAAGACGGGGGGCAGTACGCTACGTAACCAGTGTAAATACGGTAAAAGAGAGAGAGCAGATGGTTGTTACATCAAATATGGCTGCACGTATTCAGGAGGAAGATCTGTTGTTTCTGGCTGTGATACAGAGAGGATGTTTAAACTTAAAGCATTCAGTTTGACTTTCATTGATTTATTTGCTTTAGTTGTGATTCGCCCATCATAGGACTAATCTTTCTAAAAACACTCCTTTTTATCGACTGCAGCAGTAATCTCCTTCCGTGGTTTTTGAGTGCGATTGTGTCGCTGTTGGCGCGCACCCTCGTGCGGTGAGGTAGGTAAAGGTAGCGGTTTTGGGGGTGCAGGTGGAAAAAAAACATGTATAAAAAATGACGTATTTATAATAAACAAGTGGAGCTTAGCCTGGTGGCCCGCCAGGCTTATAATATGCTGGGGAAACCCTGCTTTCTTTCTGTGTCACTGGACATCTGCAAAAAAAACATCCTCCAGTTTGTTGGACAGATGCATTTGGACAAATAAACCCAAACAAATAATAACTACAGTATATCTACCTAATAAGACAGATTATACTGCTTTAATATTTTTATTTTATTTGTTTTGTTTAAACACAAAATTACATCATATCACAGGACAGTTACTTTTTTTTCCTACAAGATCTAAGTGTAAAATATATTGCAGCAGGATCCAACATAATATGTGAAAACAAATCAAAGTAACCCCTAAACAGAAGAAAACTAAACACTGATTTACTGTTAGATGTGTTAAATTGTTGAATCCTTTCTTCATTTTATTGGAGCTACTATGCATGGCAGATTCCAGCTTGATAATAATGGAAGTTAAAAAAATGAATCTTTGTTTGCGTTTGTCAGCCTCTTTTGCAAGGTTAGCCACAGAAAGGTGCACTTAAATAAGTTAAGTGGCAGCTAGGGGCAGGGATCTTTAGCCTACTCCCAATTCAATTCAGTTACGATTCAGAGGGCTGCAATGTGATTACAAAACAATTATTGTTGCATCTTAATGCATTCATAATCACACGTTAAACAGAACCCTGGGCAGAGAATCTTTCAGACCTAAAAGAAACAACATATTTTCCTCTGAACTGCAGTACTAAACAGTTTTCATTTTAACAAAATTTGGGAATAATTTAATGAAAACGATGAATGGACTGTACTTTTATAGCGCCTTTCTAACCAACCAGGCTACTCAAAGTGCTTTACAACACAATCTGCCCTCATATACCCATCCACACACACATTCATATGGCACTCTACTGAATCTCTACAAAGATAATCTGAATAAATCATTCTGTAGAGTCTAATCAGTGCTTTAAACTCCATTCATACACCTATGGGGCACATCGGAGGCAACGAGGGGTTCAGTGTCTTGCCCAGGGTCACTTTGACATGACTCCTGCCAGGAATGAAACCTCCAACTCTCTCATTGGAGGACGACTGCTCTAACCACTGAGCCACAGCCGCCCCAAAAACACATAAGACATAAGATTCTGTGGACGTCTATGAATCACACGTTAGAGCTATCTGACCCACTTTTTTCTGACTTTCCATAACCTTTTGGTCTTGTTGTAGAGTGTGGGAATGGTTGTGTGTTGGTGTCTTCAACATAAAGCAAGTTCTATTGTGGCTCCAAAGTGTGAAACACGGAGCACAAGCCCTGGTTTTTAAACCACTGAATGCAGATGCAAATCCTTCACAATCAAATCAAATTAAATTTATACATATAGCAAATTTAAAAGCAACTCCCATTGGCAACTCCCATTTAAAAAAATCAGAAAGTACAACAAAACACAAAAGACCATAAAAAGAAACAATGAAATAAAACCTTTTTTTTTTTTAAATTGGAAAATCTCATAAAATAAATTGTAAAACCACTTAAGTATCAAAATGAGGATTAATAAAAGTTGCAGTGACATTTGTATTTCGCTTGCCTTGGTGTGGGGGTTGTTTGTGTGGGTACTCAGACCCACTCAGTCTATGGCTTTAGGGATGTTGGCTCGGCTGGGGTCTGGTGGTGCCCCGCCCCCCAGCCCCCACTCTGGACCCCTCCAGAGTATGGCTCCCCAGGGAGAATGGGTATATGCCCTTTCACCTGGGTACTTCTGGGTTCTGGCTGCCACAGTGGACTGGTTCCTGCCCGGTGTGTTGTGTGTGTGTGTGTGTGGGGGGGGGTTCTCCTGCTTGGTGTTGGGTGATTTCTCTGCCGGGGGCTGGTGTGGGCACCGGGCCATTGGGGGGGGTCAGGTTCCGGGCATAGCCTGCACGGTCCTGTAGATGGCGGACCTTCAACAGGTGACATACTAGCACGTATACACCCACAAAAACTGAACAAACTCACACACACACACACACACACACACACACACACACACACACACACACCCCTTTATGCACCGATTCACAAACAGTCCTGATAATTGAAGGTCATACAAACAGGTTGCTATTACCACAATGTGGCCTGCCTACTCTGATGCTAGATTCAGTCTTGATTCAATAAAGTAAATCATGCAATTAGGATTCTCATCTTGAGATATCCTTATTGCAGAGCAAATCTGTTCTGGCACACATAGGCAGCCATCTTCTCTATATGGTATGCCTGAAAAGCCATGACAGGGCCAAAAAAAAAAAAAACGCATTTCGCTTGCCTTGAGTTGAGTTCTAACTTTGCTGCCGTCGACAGCTGATCGAAGCCACCGGCTGTTTTTACATCTTCCTCTCCCGGGTGGAAACTTGTTCACAACGTTCATATAGCATGGCTCTTGTCAACAAGCCAAAATACTTCCAGACACGGGGCTGTCAATGCAGAAAGAGCTGTTTGTTTTTCCCGGTGAGCCTCATTCTGTCTGTTCAGGTGCTGCAATTTAGAGTTCCACCTTTTGGGTGCCTCGTGTCATTATGAACATTAAATAATTATCATTTTTTGGCATGTTTAAATCGATTCAGAATCCTTCATGTTTGCATCAGGATGCATCAAAAACTAGATTATAAGCCCCCCACGTTCAGTGACAGCCAGGGGTGGAAATTAAAATTTTTTTACCAGCCACTCAAATATTTTACCAGCCACTATTTTTTGTTGTGACAAAAAGTTATTTCATATGATGATGATGATGGAGGTGGGTGGAAGCAGTTGTGGTGCCCTACAAGCTGAACAACTCCTCTTTCTGGACACTGCATGGAAATAACTAGATTTTTCTTATTTTATTT
>NC_051433.1:24491076-24510810 GCF_001649575.2 Kryptolebias marmoratus
GGCTAAACGTAACAACAGCAACTCGAGCACATTGCTGCCCCCTATATGTCAAGAGGACAAATAACACCTTTTCTGTTCAAATTGCCAACCCGCCACGGTGGCGTGTGTGTTGATCAAATTCACCCGCCACTTCAAATATTTACCCGCATTTGGCCGGTGGCGGGTGCTAATTTCCACTACTGGTGACAGCTGATTTCTACATGGAAAATTTCAGCCCATATGTTACTGAAGAGTGAAATGAGCAGCAAATGTACCTCTGTAGAAAATAATTGTTTCGTTTTAGTAGCCTCTCACACCTTTTGTGCTTCCACCTGGAACACAGATATTACAGGTGGTTTATTTTGAGCCTTTTTTATGCAGTAAAAACTCCTACATCAACTCATTTTGATACATTTGAAGACAAGGAAAAGGGTTGAAGTTTGATTGCTCCTAGGCTATGGTATATTTACAAACAAGGAGAAAAATTGGATTGAATTGACCAGTCATTGGTCAAGCTTAAAATTGACCTCTCCAGTCACCAGCAGATTGATCCCTATAACATGATGTCATTCCTTAGGTTGGTTTTAGTGAAAATGACTAGACTCCATTGCCCTAAATAACCATCAACAGTTCAATTTTTGGCAGAATAATTGCCAATCCTGACCTTTTTCTCACTTGCTGTCTCAGCCGAAGTCTGTTCACATGTGAAACATTGTTTTTTTGTTTGTCTTTTTTTCTTCCAGCTGAACCAATGGCCTCGCTCCGTCAAAGCCAGGTTCCAGTTCAGGATCTACCCCATCTCCTTCTCTGTGGGCAACGCCGATGAGTGGAAGAAGCTCTTCAAGCCCTGTGCTGCTCAGAGACTCTTCCTCCCGGTAGGACTTCAACATTTAGCTTGCCTCATACCCTCACCAGGCATAATGTCGTGAACCAGACAGAAGGGGGGAAAAAAAGGCCATAAATGCATTAGATTTTAACACAAGCATCGTGTAGTTTATGGTGATTATAGTGTGTAACTATAATTAATTACTTGCATGACTTTTTTGCAGCACTTACTTAAAAGGAAGGGAAGCGTCAGGAGACTAAAACCAATCATTTCATTAAGTGAAGCTTGAGCTTGGTTATTGATTTCCTTTTCAGGCCTGTGTTCATTGAAACAACAGCCAGTTTTCTTACCAAGGAACGGACATGCTGCTGGTGAAACAGATCCATAGTGTCTTCCTCTCACTGCAGCACAATCAGCTGGCTTTCAATACTTGTAATATTAAAGAAAACTCCCTGAACAGCCGACTAGAGCATCTATTGTCTGCTATACCACTGAATGATCTGAATGATCTAACCTTACGATTGTGCCACTTGAACTCCTTTTAGGCAAAATAGGCAGCATAATTATCATCTGCCACTGAAAATGGCCGTCACAGCCTGTTTCTCAGCAGATTTTACAGATATCAAGCTAAAATTTGGTCTGGCTGTAGCTGACAGCCATTCACTACCAGGGTTTCCCCCAGCCTATTATAAGCCTGGCGAGCCGCCAGGCTTTGGTGACCCGGCTTCGCTTATTTATTATAAATACGTCATTTTTTTATACACGTTTTTTCCCACCCGCACCCCCAAAACTGCTACCTTTATCTACCTCACCTTGCGAGAGTGCACGCGCCAACAGTAACACAATCACGCTGTTCCTGCCCCTGCGCGAATGTCCCGCTCTGTGTCGCGTCGTGCACCTTTTGTAACTTGCCGAGGACTGCGCTCCATTCAACCATCTGCTCTTTTTTACCATATTTCCACTGGTTACGTTGCATACTGCCCCCTGTCTTTTTGGAGAATACTGCACCGACATAAGCACCAAGTATAAACGCCTCCATCGCACACTCAGGTTTGTGCGCTGTTCATGGAGCCCTGCGGGACTCTAATAAGCCCTGAGGCCGAGCCACCTTCAGCTACCTGGAGTTAGCAGGTTGTCGGAGCCACAGCAATAAACATCGATTGAGCGGGTTTAACCAAAAAAGGGTTAGTTGAGCTAAAATTCAGCGGCTGGCTTTACAAGACCGAATATGGTAAACATGTTTTGTACTTAGTGAAAATATTAATATAAGGCATGCTAATTTATCCATGTTAACCAGTAAAATGATGCTATTAAATTCAGCATTAGATATGTTTTGTTGTTACATGTAGTGATCCAACATGCAGCCTGTGCCACAAAAAGCACAGTACAGTACAGCATCTCTGTTTTTGGCCTTGACGTGAGACGTGTGTTGGTGTCTTGTTTGCACTTTTTTATTTATGTTTATTTAATTTATTTGTAAATGTGACTTAAATTAGGTGCAAACAATTTGTATTTATTTTAATTGTATTTTTGTTTTAAAAAGTTTTTCAAAAGTATCTTTTTGTAAAACTTTAGTTGTGTAAATATTTGGCACAAATATCTTACAATATCACATAATAAATAGCCATATTTTCAACTTTCCTGTCAAATTTAATCATTCCTTTTACTAAATCACGGTCGGCCGGCGATCGGCCACCTACCACCAGGCTTAGCCTCTTTTCTGGGGGAAACCCTGCACTACACATTCTCCAAGCACTAACAGATGATGTGCGATATTACGTTATTTTTTTAAAGATTGATCAATGTTGTTATAATTATCATTTATCAACATCAGATAATCTTAGTTTCAAACTGTGGTTTGAAAGGCAATAGGTGATAGGCATTACTTCAAGAAATGCTAGGCCTTTAATTAGCACATTCATCTTACCCACAAAATAGGTAAAACTGGTTTGTAGACTAATGGCTAATTTCTTACCAATATTGATGATATAGTATTTTCAGTTATGAACCAAAGGGGTTTGGGGGTCCCGACACCCTCCAATTTTGGAAGAATGACACTCTTCCCCCTTCCCCCGATCAATCATTTGTAGAGACTATACTTTTAAGCAATACGGAAAAAAAGAAAGCATATCCACTTTTTATGTAAACAAAAGGATGCATTTATGCCTTTCAGAAATTATAAAACTGCTTTTGACACCTTGTAAATATAGTGTCCAGAGCAGGGGTGGGCAACCCTGGTCCTCGAGTGCCACCATCCTGCATGTTTTACTTGTTTTCCTGCTCCAACACACCTGAATCAGTGGTTAAATCACCTCTTCATGCTCTGCAGAAGCCTGTTAATCACAGATTGATTCAAACCAGGTGTGTTGGAGCAGAGAAACAAGAAAAACATGCAGGATGGTGGCACTCGAGGACCAGGGTTGCCCACCCATGGTCTAGAATATTTGCGTGGGAGAACCAATTTTAATTCCTTGATGGGTAAGTACATATGTTTTTTTTTGCTCCTATTTGTCCTTCCAAAAATGAAACAAAATTTCCGCCTTATGTTCTGAGTCTATGCTTAACCTCAGTACCCTGGTTTATAGTAATTATAGCAGTCTAGTCTAGAAAAAGCTACAACCCCTAGTATAATAATAGTGTATTAGGATAATACTTCCAAAGAAAAACAAATAAATGTTGGACCACATTCTTGAAGTTTAGGTTCTGATAATTATAACAATTAATGGCAAAAATTTGGCTTTTTGGCTGAGGTTTGTTTTTCTCCAGATATGAGAAATATTGTGATCTCCTGCCATGCTGGCAGTAATGAAGAACACCACCTACCAAGATGGCAACACAAATTCTTGCCTCATTAGCATAGACTGCGCTGTAGTTGACCATTCCAGAGTATTTCTGTTTCAGTGTGCCCAACAGTCAGACCTAGCTGTCACTTTGGTGTGTTAGTATTATACTGACATGAACTGCCCCCAGGTCATCCTGAAAGACGTGGACTCGTTACTTTACGTGGACACAGATGTGCTGTTCTTGCGACCCATCGATGACATCTGGGTGCTCCTGAAGGCCTTCAACAGCACCCAGCTGGCAGCGATGGCCCCGGAGCACGAGGTGCCCAAGATCGGCTGGTACAGCCGCTTCGCCCGGCACCCGTTCTACGGAGACACGGGGGTCAACTCCGGCGTCATGCTGATGAACCTCACAAGGATCCGCGGCACGCTGTTCAAGGTGAGCTCAGAGCGCGGCCCTTATTTCCCCCCGCACGCTGATTAGTCAAGGGTTAAAGAGGGCTGCGGTTTCTCTTTTGCGTTTCCAAGGGTTTGTTTCTTTGAGCTGAAGTCAAAGGCTGAGTGTTCCGAGTGCCTGTGATTGAAGCTTTCCAGATTACCACGCCGGCATCACAGCTTTGTTGCCTCAGAGCTCATTTTAGCAGCTTCACTGGCAGCAGATTAGATATGGAATGTGGAATCTGAGTGTGCCCCTCCTTTGATGCCTTTAAGGCTGCCGTTGAGCTGTTTTTCTTGCTGTTGGTATTACAGAATAGCATGATTCTCAGCGGTCTGTCATGGGAAGATCTTCTCCACCCACTTTACCAGAAATACAAGAACCACATCACCTGGGGCGACCAGGACCTCCTCAACATCATCTTCCACTACAACCCAGGTGCATTGCCTTTTTTTTTTTTTTACTGGTTTATTCATGCCGCCAACGGTGCTGGTAGAAAATAAAACACAAGCAAAGTACTCGCATCACCACGCTCACCGATCCTGCGTCGCTTTTAAACCAGTTCTTGTCGTGACTCAGTAACCACGTCTGTGGCTGCAGGCGGCAGCAGCAGACTAAGCTCCAGCTGCAGCGGCCAGATGTGGCCATTAAAGGCTCAGAGCCCTTGGCATTGGCGTCATCTCTGAGGCATCAGAGCTGAATTGAGCTAAAACAAAAAAGCTGGTTTTAATTGTTGAGGCTTTGAACTCTCTGCTGCCTCTATAGTTCTCCAGTAAGCCTAAAAAACTTTAAAAGACTTCCTTTGTTTTGGTCTGTGTGTGCGCGCGCACGCGTGTTCGTTTGCTTGAACCAGTGAACGGATTTTAATAAAACTCTCAAAAAGTAATCATTGAAAGTACACCCACCCAATTCAAGATGGCCGCTACAGCTAATCAACCTTACCCATCACAAAATCCCAGTCAGTTTTACAGACCTCAGGCTAAAATGGGGTGTGGTAGTCGCTGAGAGTCACCCCCCAACATAGATTCGGATCATTGTGCAAAAGTTGGGCTTAAAACCTTGGCTCTAACAAACGTAGCAAACTTTCTTTTTTGGGGATTTTTATTTATTTAATTTATTTTCTGTTCATGCAAATAGACAGTTCACACTTTATTTGAGCTTGTCACATTCAATAAAAAGAGCAAATCTCATTAGAAAATAAAGATGGAGGGTTCAAACAACTAAAGAAGGTTGTCTTCAGTGTCCCCCGTTTTTAGCATTTGTAACAATAATAGGTTAACTTACTGGTTGCAGTTCTGTTGATTAATTTATTGTTTTTCTATTGCAGGCTGTAGTTTGTTTTTCAGGAAACGTATTTTATTGCAAACACGTTCTGTTATGATTGCTGTATAATTGGGTATGTCTAACACTTATTTGAATGATGAGCTGTCTTCTGAATCCACATTTTAAAAATTTCTAGTGCAGTAGATCAGTAATGATGTGCGTTTGTTTTTTGTTTTTCCCTTCTTCCAGAGTGTCTCTTTATCTTCCCCTGCCAGTGGAACTACAGGCCGGACCACTGCATGTATGGGAGTAACTGCAAAGCGGCTGAGCAAGAGGGTGTGTCCATCCTTCACGGTAACCGAGGGGTTTACCATGACGACAAGCAGCCCGCGTTCAAAGTCATCTATGACGCGATACGCGATGTAAGTATTCCTGTCGAGTTTTAGAAGTTGTACGGCTGTTCTCATTACTGCGGTTGTCTTCTAAGACGCTTGTCCCGTCAGTATAAAAATGTTTTTCCACATATTTAAAGCAATCATTTGAAACAACTTTAATTTATTTGAAGTGACCTGTCTCTGAGGTGACAGAACGAGATTAGGACAGGAAATTTCACTCAAAAGTACCCACTTTGCTATTCAGATCAAGTGTTCAGTTTGTCTTTTTGCATTTCTTTTTGATCCCTTCACACTGGATGATGACCCTGTTGCTGGCTCACAGCCACCTTCCATGTGAAGGCAGTCGTGATGCTGCTACACTCTTAAGGCAAAATCTCACCGGGCTGCAACTGTTGGACTAGTTACAGTTTCTATTGATCATCAGTGGGTCTTTCAGACCTGGACATGTTTTCTGTCAGAGAGCTCCTCTGCAGGTGTCAAAATACAGTTCTGGCACTCTCGAAATGGATTTGAGATGTCCCCAATGAAGTGTGGATTTGTCTCTATTGCCCCTTTTCCACAGACCCTAACGGTCCCGGCTCCACTCTACTCGGCTCGCTTTGCGAGCGTTTCCATGGGCCTTTTTCGAGGCCAGCCCCGACAATTTTTGGCCCTGCTTCGAAGCAGGGTCCAACCGTGCGGCCCTGCTTTCGTGGGTGACGCAAGCTAGCTCCTGTTCACTCATTGGTCGTGGTTGTGGTCAGATTGAAGCGTAAGAAGAGTGGAGAAAACACCGATAGACAATTTTGGAATGGTAGCGAAATAATAGGACTATAAACAACAGCGTTAGCTTACCCTGCAATGTTTGTCCCCCAGGCGCTGTAAAGCCTAAAATGTCCGCACTCTGTCTGACACAGCTGTCCGATTCTGCGCAACAATCGCAGCATCCAGAGCTGTTCTTCCATCGCGCCTCTCTTCCTGAAGTCTTAGGAAAATCCCCAGAAGCTCAAAAAACAGCAACAACACAGGTCCAAAGTTGTCCATAGCTCTTCCGTTGTTTACACAAATGCGGTAGCGCGGTGCGGCTTTGGACCCCGCCTCCCCCCTCCCACCAACACAAGGAGGCGTTCCTCTGCTACCGAGCAGACTGGCGGGTGGAAACGCGATGCATTGTTTGTGGAGTGGAGTGGAGTGGAGTGGAGTGGAGTGGAGTGGAGTGGAGTGAGGCTGCTCAAGTAGAGTCAATGTAAAAAAGGGGCATATGTGTCCCTGTGATGGACTTGCGACCTGTCCAGGGTGTCCCCCTGCCTCTCGCACAGTGACTGCTGGAAATAGGGACCAGCTCCTCGCGACCTGGAAAGGAGTAGTGGGTAAAGAAAATTGATGGATGGATGTCTCCATTGACTGTGGTTAATTTGAGAAAATATTAGTTTGCGACAAGACTGCAAGCCTCTGGTACCGGCTAAAGAGGAGGGTGAAAAACAACCCGCAAACGATTCAAGACATTTTGGGGAGTCCTTCACGAATGCCATTCGCCAACTAGTCGCCAACAATCACAGCCCAGTGAGATACTCTTTGTACTTGAGATGCTCTGCTGCACTCTCACTGTGCTCTAAATACACACCCTGGCGGGACTCTTTGACCACGTCAGAATGCAGCTCCGTGTAAGCCTCATGTATGTGGCTGATTGTTTCCACAACCACCTTGTTTTTGTGAGGCCAACTTGGCCCATTCTCCTTCAAAGTCTCAGTGCTGAAGCCTCACTGGTGTGCACGGGCACTATCACGTGTTAACAGGGCGCCTACTGATTTCTTCAAACACTCCAGTAGACCTCACCAAGAACCTGCAAAGACCACCCATGTTCTGACTGATTTATTTTATCGTATTTTCCGGACTATGAGGTGCACTTAAAAGCCTTTCATTTTCTCAAAAAATGACAGTGCACCTTATAATCCGGAGCGCCTTATATATGTAAGAAGTCGTAATGTTTTAGTACAACTTTTGTAAACTACAAAGCCACACCTCTTGCAGCATTAGGCCCCCACATACTTGGGCGTGCTGTGCGTATTCCGTGAGCTGCGCAGACTCCGGGCATAATGTCCGCGGGTGGTTGAGACTTCATACTCGAGCGTACAGATTGCCTAAAATTCTTCCATGACAAATTTCAGTCATAGCGTCACCGGACGAGTAGCTTGCCTCTTAGCTTTAAAAAAATAAAGGGAAAAGAAGGTGCCTTTAGCCCTGTTTCTTCACCACCAGGGCAGCCACCACACACCTGTCAGTGCTGCACAGAGAGCGGCAGTCACGCTGCGCGCTGGCCCCGATTCTCACCTGAGAGCGGTTGGTGTCGCACACAAAACAGTTCGATGTGAACACCGTTTCTCGCCGGGCAGTTTACTGTGCGACACAGAGTACGCGTGCGCGGTCCTAAAAATTGATCTTTGCGCGGACGTGTCCGGCGGGCGTCTGCCTCGAGTCTGCGTTGAGTCCGCCTCGAGTACGCGCAGACCTCCACGGAGTGAAGTATGCCTGAGTATGTGGGGGCCTTTACGCCGGTGCAGTATTCTCCGAAAAGACGGGGCTGTTTTGTTTCGCTTAACGTGCCTTAATGTCCGGTGCGCCTTATATATGACAAAAGTTTTAAAATGGACCATTCTTTGACAGTGCGCCTTATAATCCAGTGCGTCCTATAGTGCGGAAAATATGGTATGTTGTGGCGGGGTCATCATCCAGTGAGAATGGGCCCTACTTTCCTGTTATGGTACAGCAACAAATATGCTCTAATTCCATCTTTTCAGTTTAAGAATTACACAAATGCTTCATTTAGTTGATGTCGTGTAATTAAACGTGTTGTGTATAATAATGTGCAGAGGTTTACATACACTCATTATGGGCATGAATGTCATATTGATTTTGGGCTTTAATTGTTTATTTGAACCATTCTTTTTCCAGGGGGTGTAATAATTGTACAAAATACAACTGGAATGATTTTTAAAAGCAGGAATTGAGTGCACAAGTTTGAATTTATTGTGGATTTTCTCTAATTGATGCAGGGTCATAATTATACATACACATTTGATTTAATTGTAACTGTGAATGGCCTGCATTGGCATAGAGCTTTATCTAGTCCAAGGACCCCAAAGCGCTTTACACTACAGTTAGTCATTCACTCGTTCACACACTGATGGTGGTAAGCTACATTGTAGCCACAGCTGACAGAAGGCGGGCTGACAGAAGGGCGTTGGTGGAGTTCATTTAAATGTGTCGGTTTCCTGGCACAGCCCCGGCTTTTAAACATAGTCCACAAATTCTCAATAGAGTTGAGGTTGAGGCTCCGGGGTAGGCCATTCCAGAAGCGTAATGTTAGCCTGATTTATCCAATTTTAAAAACCAGTTCTGATGCTTTATCCAATCAGAAACCAGGTCTGGTGTGTGGTTGAGATCATTGTCCTGTTGAAACACCATATTGTTTCTCATTTTCAACCATCTCACTGTTGATTTGAGGTGAAGTTGAAGATTTTGTTAGTCCTTCTATATTATTCCATCCACTTTGTGCAATGCACCAGAACCACAGCATGATGCTGCCACCACCATTTGACAAATGTTGCAATGTTCTTAGGTTTGAATGCCTCACCGTGACTCCTCCAAACACAAGTCTTGTCATTGTGGCCAAATAACTCAACTGTTGTTGATGGTTTCTGGGTTCTTCTTGAACATCTTAACCTACAGGATTTCTACTCCTCCTGAGATCTTTACTGAGTTTTTTTAGACTTTCCCATCAATGTGAGTATTGGTCCGAGTTCTGTCAAACCAGTACTTTTAAATGAAAGTACTGCTGACAAATGAAAACTGTTAATTCAAGACACTAAAACCTTCACCACCACTTGTTAAGTGAAGGTCTGTACTGTAGATATTTGAGCCTGTATGCGGAATTTTCACCCTCGAGGGGATTCGAGAAAATCCAGAATAAATTCAAACTTGTGCGCCTAATTCTTGATTTTTAAAAATCTTTGAAGTGTGTTGTATCCTCAGTCCTCCCTGGGTAAAGTACGATTCAAATAAATCATTAAAAGCCCCCAAATTGATATGACATTCATTCCCATGACAAGTGTGTGTGTGTATATGACCTGACTGCAACTGTATTTCCCCAATATTGCTCGACCGCTCCTTCTGCGTTTTAAACCAAGCTCATACAAAGCGAGCGCCTCTGTTGACTGTGCGACGCCATCTCTCTTAAGCTCCCGTTAAACAATCTGGGTCACTTTTTTAATTTTAGAATTTGTATTCACTGGCAGCAAAGTCAGCTCCCTCTGCTCTGCTGAGATAAGCCTCTTTAAAAAGACGAGTCGGGGCGTAATTTGTGATTAATACAGAAACCCCCCTCCCCCTCCCCCCACACCCCGAACCCTGCTTGCTTGATGGAATTTCCAAATGCCATTCAGAGGCCGATAGATTCTTTTCGAGTCCGTTAAACTCGAAGCAGCTTTAGGGATGGGCACTGATGCGGGGACCCCGTCTGTGTTTCTGCAGTTCCCCTTCGAGGACAACATGTTCCAGTCGCTCTTCTACCCCATCCAGACCAAGTTCCTGGACACAGTCAACACGCTGTGCGGTCGAATTCCACAAGTCTTCCTCAAGCAAATAGAGAGAACAATGAGGAAAGTGTTTGAGGAGAGAGTGGTGCACAACGTCAGACGAGCCAAATAAAAAAAAAAAGACACCTGGACACCGTGCGGACTGCGTGCCATTACCAGCTTCTTTTTTTGGCTGACCCGGTGGCTCTGCGTTTGCACTGCTCAGCGCGGGTAACGAGCCGAGGCATCCAAAGAAGCCCGCAACGCTGCCGAGCGGCGCCGCAGCAGAATCGTTTTGGCTTTATGTGACGTTCTAGTTTCACCCACGTTCAGATAAAAGGTCCGACTCTTTCAGTTTCTTCCTTAAGGAACACGAAGGCGTGAGCTCATTTCGAGCGTCAGAGACAGGTTTGTTGTACAGAGATATGGACGTTCATTCGTCTGTTGAGTTATTGTTTGAAATACCGTTCAGACAGAATCAGGTTTCCGGCAGAATCCAGAAAGCCCGCGACCAGAGATGTGAATGTTTTGCCAGCAGCTTGAAACGTAAGAGAGAGTGAATGAGACTAATCTTAAAGGGATAGTCTGGTTATTTTTGAAGTGATGTTCTGTCAGATAGTTAGTTCCTTATCAGCCGTGGCACACTGATAAGTACTAACTATTGATAATTATTACTATATTACTATATTTTCTGTAGTTGCCAGATGCCACTGTCAGTGTTAAATCCAGCACAACAAATTATTATTATTAATATTATTGGGTTTTTTTTGTTTTTTACATGAAATACAGAATGTTAAGATGCACTTTGCAATTTTAGGACTGAATGTGTTACTTTTTTAAGGAATGTCCACATCAAACCAAAATGAGATTTGTTTTTGTTTTTTGTAGTGAATGATTACAGCTGATGATAAAACATTATTGTGTTATATGTTTACTTTTAGAAGAAAATGGGTGGTGTGTGTGTGTGTGTGTGGGAGTGTGTGTGAGGGAGCGTCTCAGCTCATACTGTGACAACAGGTCTGTCGTGAGCACATCAGTCTGAAGTTTCAGCATTTTCCCGACCGTGGTGTTGTAACGTGATGCATCACATCCTCCAACCTGGAACCTGAAACCGACCCGTTCGGTCTGCACCTTCCTAAATAAAACGACGCGATGTTCTGAACCAGCGTCAGCCTCGTTTTTCTCTCACGTGCGGCACTTGTGGACGCTGACTCGTAAACACAAATAAGTGAAGTGCATTCCTTTGTGTCCGTCACAGAGAGTCAGCCCGGGCAGATTTTACAGGCTTTAAGGGACGCTAACTAAACATTTGTTTTCATTTCTGCTTCATGTGACACTGTAACTGTGTTTCACACTGATGTTTTCCTGTTCATTGTGCTTTTTGGACTATTTTAGCACACTTTCAGCTATTTCAGCCATTCAGGTATGAAGATGTTGAGCTCATTCAGGACAGTACTGTCATGACTTTTGGTTTTCTGTCACTGTTATAGTTTTTAAAATACTGTTTTTTTTTTCCTCTTTGTGCACTTTGAAATTGACTTGGGCGTACTCCTCTGTTTGTGACTCCTTATGTATTTATTTTCTTTTTATGCATTCCTATTGTCTTTTTCAGTCTTGTTTATGCTTCCTATTTGTCTTTGTATGTTTCCTTATGCCTTCCTTATGTGTCCTTGGGTCCTTTTTGATTTTCTAGCATCTGTTTTTGTATTTTTTAGTCTCTGTATGTGGTCGTTTTGTCCTTTTATTCATCTATATGTGTCCGTTTTGGCCCTTTTGTTCTTTTAATGCATCTTTTTGTCTCATTTGTCCTTCTCTATATGAAACCTTTGTATATCTCTTTATGCTTCCTTTTTGTCTTCGTCTCATGCTTCCTTTTTTGAGTTTTTATGTCTCCTTATACTTTACCTGTCTTTCAGCTTTTTCTGTCCCTGTGTCTTTCTTTTTTTCTTTAAATATGTCAGCTAACACTGAAAGGTCGGCTTATTCAGCCTATCTCAGCCAACTCGTTCAGCTCTGAGCATTCATATTGAGCTTTTGCAGAAAACGTGAGTTTTTCTAGTTTGAAGCTCGAGCTGTAACATTTACTGTGACTGGACATGGGAGTCCTCAGTCTTTGTAATGTAATTTAATGCTTTTACTAACTGAAGTAGTTAAATAAAAAAGATCAGCACAGTTCATATAACTGTACACCATCAACCCTAATGTTCTGGGTGTAACACTTTCTGGTAAATGAGTAATTTAGAACGGATGTGCTTATAATTTTGGCTAGATCTTCTCTTTTTCCCCACATCCTTCATTGTTGTCTTGTTTTGTTAACAAGAGCATCAGTTTAAAAACATGTTTTCTTTTTGGTCTGGAGTGATGCTGTCGGGAACTCAAGCCCCACATTTCACAGGAGAACCCCTAAAACTTTACAATGATGTCACACAGCCTTCAAGGAGTTTCCCATCCGGACAGCTAGAGGTGGCCGGTGGAGGTCGGACAGCGGGAGGCGACTGGACAGTGAGGCGGTGGTTCTTCTGTTGAAGGTTTGTGTTTCTGGTGGTCCTCTTCAAAACATTACCTCCACAGCCAGTCTCCAGACTTTTGGTTGTAATTTTCACCAGAAGCTGAACTAACCACATCCATCCAACTTTCTTGTCCTTTGAGAAGATGGAGGATGAAGCACCTGTTGGAGTTTCTGGTCTGTTTGCACAATTACCTGTAACTCACTGAACCATTTCACATCCACACAATCAATATTTGCTATTTACTGCCTTGATGGCGTTCCTGTTGTTGGTACGATCACGGAAAAAGCCGAAGAAACCCTAGTGAGTTTTTTTTTCAATCGTTTATTATTCGTTTTAAATTAGTGGTTTTTTATGCCAGACTCTAAAGACAAACACCTCTATGCCTTTCTTTTGATTTACCTCCCCCTTAATGCAGAGAAGCGCAGCTGTGTGTGTGTGTGTGTGCGCGCGTGCGGCAGGCAGTGACCTCTCGGCGCCATGTTGAAATGCTCCCTCCTCGTTGTGAGCCTGTAGCTTAGCAGCAGTTAGCCACCAGTCTGACTGAGGGCAACGACGTGATGGAAATTGACTCGCTTGAAGAGGCGCTCAGAGGTCACATAATCTTTCTTTCGACTGGACTGGTTTGATTTTGACAACCTGACAGACACATATTCACGCAAATGTTCCGCTATTAAAGTATTACCGGGCGGTAGTTTAGAAGCTAGTGCCGCTAGCTTGCTGCTACTTAGCCAATGCTAACAACAACGCTTTTACGGAAACTACTAGCTGCCAAAAATATTGGCCGCGACTCAAAGCTAACACGTTGTAATTCTTCAGTTCCTCTATAGTTCCGAACCTGCCTGGGGTTTTCCCCTCTACGTTTAAATACATATTCTAAGCAGTGGTTTAAAGTCGGCATTAGATCAGTGTTTGGTTTTTAAGGTAACTGTTTGCCGGTTTCGGCTAACTTAGCATCCAGACGGTGTGCTAAACTTGAGCTAGTTTGTCATACTGAGCCATTTAGGCTAGATGGCTTGTATAAATCAAATAACTGTACTGTTGGTTGATTATTTAAACTTGTAAAGTAGACGGTGGTTGTAGGTAGGATATAAGAAATTAAGGTCAGGCTGGGCTAAATCGATACCTGTTCGTCCGCACTGTTTTTTTTTTTTACGTGTTTTATGGTGTTCACGTCTGCTCACGCCGCGGTTCATTTTTGTTCACCTTCAGATTTTGATAAGAAAACAAAAAAGGAGCCATCCCCCGTTTTGGAGCAGTTTTTATGCCATGTTGCCAAGACCGGACAGACCATGTAAGTGAACACCGCGGGCCCCCTTTATGGCTTCTTCAGCCGTGTGTTTTATTTGCTTTACAACCAGTTCTCTTACTATCTGTACCGTGCTGAGTATGTGTCCTTTCTTTCTAATTGTTTTAAAAAATGTGGTTTTGTGTGCTCACCCAGTTAAAAAACACACACAAGAAGTGATTTAAAAGTTGCAATGATACTCAATATCAGTTTTTTTTCTGGATTTTAAAGTCCTTACATCGTTCACAAGGCAGTATATAAAAACAGAATTACTAAATCACTTTTAAGAACGCTGACATACTAACAGGACTGACATGAAGCTCCTAATTGTCCAGATGAAGTGACAGAGCAGATTGTGAGGGTGTTGCTGACACGAGCCAGCTTCTGCTGTATTTGCTCTTAGGATGGCCAAACCTTTTAAAAGTAAATCTAAAACTAATGTGAAACTCCAGAACCAAATGCCTGTCTTTGATCGTAGTGCTTTTATGTTTAGAGGAAATCAACCTGTTCCAATGTTGGTTTCTTTCAGGGTTCAGTGGTCAGAATTCAAGGACTACTTCTTGTTTAAGTTGGAGAAGGTGATGGATGACTTCAGAGCCTCGGCACCGGAGCAAAGGGGACCCACCAATCCCAATGTGGAGTCTGTTCCGTTTGAGGACATGAAGGAGAGAATCTTGAAAATCGTGAGGGGGTACAACGGGTAGGTACAGAGCTTGTAAAGAGGCTCAGGGGTCAGTCAGGTGAAGGCTAGGGCTCTCAGTGACCGACAGAAACCAGGAACACATCACTACTGTTGGGTTGTGTTTTTACTTGTAAAAGTAACTGCTTTGTATATAACTTTAAAATAGACTTTTAAAGGTTTTTAAAGTGGTTCTTTAGGCTTTGCAAAGAGGTTTTTCTTTCAATTTTGGCTCCTTTTTTTCCACTCCTTTTTATTTTTTGAAACAGGTTTTGAACCTGACCATGACATGTTGTATAGGATTTTTTTTTTGATCATTTTGCTGTTGCGCATTTGAAGTTTTTATTTGAGGGACTGAATGGTTTACAGCTTTATAAATTACTTTTTCTTATGTTCTTTTATGCTTGCGTATTATATATATATATATATATATATATATATATATATATTATATATATATGATAAAGTCTTCATGTGAAGGCGGTGCTCAGTTTCTGTTCATTAAGACAGGTTTAGTGACTAATAATTCAGGTGGATATGGTTTAAAACAAGTTTCAGTAGGAATGAGCACCTTAGATTGTAGTTAAACTTGTCAGTCGTGGTTAAAGGCATTAGACACTCTCTGTTGGTCCGTTAATAGACCCAAAAGGCTCAGCAGCAACAGCCAGTGTGTCTACACTTTTAGCCATTACCTAAAAGTACCGACTGTTTTTTACCTATTGACAGTGTTCACATTGTTGAACTCAGAGCTGTGCAGAGCAGCTGTTGAGGCTCATTATCTCAATCTTGTTTCAACTTTTAACAATTTTTTTAAAGATTATTTAAGCAAGTTTTCATTTAGAAATCCCCTTTTGTGAAATTCAGCCAGGTCAAAATGTCCTTTTTTCCTCTGCTACAAGCAGAGAGAAGGAATAGATCATGCTATTCCATAAAGGCAGTGAATATCCAGGTTCCTTCCAGGATGTGTAGTGACTTACACCAAGTAGAACCGGACAAACAGCAGAACAGCAGGCATTCTATTGCTTACAGAAAAATTAAAACAGTATTTTCCGGACTATAAGGCTCACTTATAAGCCTTCGATTTTCTCTAAAAACGACGGAGCACCTTATATATGTAAGAAGTCGTAATGTTTTAGTACGACTTTATTAAACTACAAAGCCGCACTGCTTGCAGCATTAAGGCTCAGTTATAGTCGAGCTCTGAAGTGTCTTGCGGGGCTCCGCGAGCGGTGTAGACATTTATGCTTGACGCTTACGTTGGTTCAGTATTCTTCGGTGAGTTTTGAACCGTCTGATTATCTTTGTGATCTCTCATAGAGGGATCATATAAATGCTGATACAGGTGAACCAGCTCCGCTAGAGCACCAAAATCGTCTATTTTGAATGGAGCGCAAAGTTACAAAAATTAGGAGGTGCACGACGAGGTACCTTATAGTCCGGTGCACCTTATATATGTCAAAAATTTGAAAATGGACCATTCATTGACAGTGCATCTTATAATTCAGTGCGCCCTATAGTACGGAAAATACGGTAATGTAAATATAGTCATATGAAAAAGTTTGGGCACCCCTATTAGTAATAATCATTTTTATTTCTAAATATTTGGGTGTTTGCAACAGCTATTTCAGTTTGATATATCTAATAACTGATGGACGCAGTAATATTTCAGTATTGAAAGGAGGTTTATTGGACTAACAGAAAATGTGGAGGATGAAAATGGAAAATTGTCTTTGTCTGAGAGAAATCTCTTCACTAAAATGTCTGTTTAGGGTCACATTTACAGATCCAAAGTCTGAATAAAGGAGGAGAATTTGGATGTTTAAAAAAAAAAAATTGCAGTCCTGAACATATTTGGGATGTTTTTGTCTTTCCCACTACATTATTCCTCTCTGGTCATCTATGCAAATTAGGTGATACCCTATAAACTCATAATGTAACTCTGGTCATCAGGAAAAGATGAAAATAGTCTTGTTTGTTAGTTGTTGTTTTTTTTAAGCAGTTCTACAGATGATTTAAAAAAATAATTTTAAAGATAGTATTTTCATTATGAAAACAGAATAAAGCTAATGACGATCATGTTCTTTTCCTCTCAGGATCCCTTTTACAATCCAGCGCTTGTGCGAGCTCCTCACAGAGCCCAAGAGGAACTACACAGGAACAGATAAGTTTCTTCGAGGGGTGGAGAAGGTGAGCTCTTCAGCCACAAAGTTGTTCTTTTAAGCAGACCCATTTTTGTTACAAATGTGTTTTGTTTGTTTGTTTTTGTTTTTCCTCTAGAATGTGATGGTGGTGAGCTGTGTCCATCCAACTTCAGAGTAAGTGTTGGCTGCACGATTGATCATTTACAGAACAGTTTAAAAACTATAAATACTGGACACATTTTCCTGATGCTTTTAACCTTTGACATTTTTCAGGAAAAATGGATGCAGTGCTGTTAATAGGATGAACGGAGTGATGCTTCCAGGAAACACATCTTCATTTACAGAAAGGTTGTTCTGCAGACATCAGTCAGTTTTAACAAAAAAAAACCCAAACCTTTCCATGTAAATTGGTGAAAGAGCATTAATTAGTTTTTCTTCTTCTTTTGGGTTGTTTTCTGTTAGAAAAGTGAATGGTCCAGGAACCCCCCGACCGCTGAACAGACCAAAGTTGTCTCTGGCCAACTCACTAGCAGCTAACGGTCTGCCGGACAGCACAGACAACAAAGACCTCAACACAGAGCTAGAAGGCAACAAAGACTCGAGGTATGACGCAATCCGCAGAACCCCCCCCCAATCATATTAAACACGCATAAGTTTCACCCGCGCGTCTCGTTTCTTCTGCCAGCGAGGTTTCGCATTCAGAAGGCTCTTCTGGGAGTGCAGTGAAGAACAAACACTCCAACGACAATGAGGAGGAGGACATGGAGCCCGAGCACCAGGAAGTAAAAAGACTGAAGTTCAGCAAGGATGAGGAGGAGGAGGACGACGACGACGAAGAAGAGGAAGAGCAGGAGGTGGACACGCTCGGCCCTTCAGACGCCTCCTGCCTCTCTAAAGAAGCAGAAGCCGTGGTCCAAGAGAAGGAAGAGAAGGTTTTGAGTGAAGCCTCCAGCACTGCTGCTGCCTCTGAAGAACAAGGTATGAGCT
Organism: Kryptolebias marmoratus; assembly: GCF_001649575.2. Classification (NCBI taxonomy): domain Eukaryota; kingdom Metazoa; phylum Chordata; class Actinopteri; order Cyprinodontiformes; family Rivulidae; genus Kryptolebias; species Kryptolebias marmoratus. Next base: position 24,508,914 of record NC_051433.1, read on the forward strand.
GCTTGAGCGCATCACCTTTTACTTCAACGCACTCGCTCTTTTTAGGAGGAAGAAAACATCTGATGTGTTTTTATGACATTTAGTCTTCAGATTGCCTCTTTGGACTGAGCTATTAGTCATTTATTTATATTTAAGGAAGAGCAACCAAACAGAACCTCCACTTTACTAGAATACATGCTGCTCCATCAGGCGAGGCCACCTGTGCTCTCCAACCCATTCATCCTCTAAATGTTCTTAACCCGTTAAATAAACGACGCACGGCAGCGCTGTAGCTAACTGGGTCAGGCAATGATCGAGCTAATTCATTCATTTCTCAACTCAGATGAAATAAAACATATTATGATAGACATTGGCAAAGAGCCGAGCAGGAGCTGGCCCTTTTGACTGCTGTGCTCGCGTTATCCACGAAGGAATAATCTGAAAGTTTCCAGCCAATCAGAGCGATTCCTCAGCTTCAGCCCGGTGTGAGAACAGAAGCTCCAGGAAGTTAAACTCAGGACTTTCTACTGCTGTCTGTTTAAGAATTGGATTCATTTAGATCCATTCTGATTATCAGTTTTTGACAATAAATTGGTAACTAGTAGACCATTTAAAAAAAATTCAAATTGTGTTGGATTCATCTTTTAAAAGATCTATCTAATGCACCCGTGTCCAGTCCTGGTCTTGGAGGGCCACTATCCTGCATGTTTTAGATGTTTCTCTGCTCTACAGCATGTCTTCATGTTCTGCAGAAGCCTGTTAATCACTCATTCATTAAAATCAGGTGTGTCACAGAGGAGACACGCCTATACGGTAGCGTTCTTCTGCCACTGACCAAACTGGCCGGTGGAAACGCAATGCATTTTTTATAGAGCACAGTAGAGCGGGGCTTCTAAAATGGAGCCAGTGGAAAAGGGGCATATGTTGTGTTTGATGAGGTTATAAAAATCAGGTATCCTTGCTACTCCATCAGCCCCTGATTTAAAAATGAATAAATAAAAATAATTCTTATTCTATCACTTTTAGAACCATAAATGAAGTCCAATCTGTTCACAGAAACGTAATCAATTTAAATGTATACAATTTCAACATTATCACAGTATTAATGGCTGCAATGTGTCTGTTTTCGCTGTATGCAAAAATGTCACTACAGTTCAATCTGTTCAAAACGTTGTGAATAAACATGAGCTGACAAGCTGCGTATCATCAGCCAGTTAATATCCCACTCAGATTGGCCTGCTCAGCCATCAACGGTCTGACCGTTCGTCCCTGATTTAAGGTGACACATCCTTCCTTCAATAAAGACAAATAAACCCCGTCCTCTGTTCGCCATCACTTCTATCTGGGTCACGCGCCATCTGCACAGTAAGGAGTGGACCCACCCTCCACACCCACTGCGCAGCGTGGACTCCATCAGTGTGATTACCATGGAGACGCAGTTTGTGTAACACCCCGCCACCCCCACCTTGGGCGGCGTGCCCCACAGTTAGGAAAATTTCATGCAGTGCGTCTCTGCAGGGATTTTCTGTTTTCATTTTAACAATCGAAACAGAAAAATTATACAATAAGAAAATATTTTTGTATAAACACATTTTTGTTTTGTTTTTTGCAGAAGAACAAGTGAATGAAGTTGAACAAAACTATTTATTGTTTATTCAATTTTTAAGCAAAACAATGAAGCATATTAGAATCCTATCAGCAACAAAGAAACATATGGAAAAAAAAACTGTCGTTTTCTCAAGAAACTACAGTGCACCTTTAATCCGGAGCAGCTTATATACAGGTGCTGGTCATAAAATTAGAATATCATGAAAAAGTAGATTGATTTCAGTAATTCCATTTAAAAAGTGAAACTTGTATATTATATTCATACATTACATACAAACTCATATATTTCAAATGTTTATTTCGTTTAATT
>NC_051433.1:24511767-24515808 GCF_001649575.2 Kryptolebias marmoratus
AGTTTGTATGTAATGTATGAATATAATATACAAGTTTCACTTTTTAAATGGAATTACTGAAATCAATCTACTTTTTCATGATATTCTAATTTTATGACCAGCACCTGTATGTAAGAAGTCGTAATGTTTTAGTACGACTTTGGTAAACTACAAAGCTGCACCGCTTGCAGCATTAAGGCTCAGTTATAGTAGCGCAGGGCTCCAAGCATGGCGTGGTGGCGTTTATACTTGACACTTATGTCGGTGCAGTATCCTTCCGTGAGTTTTGAACCGTCTGATTATCTATGTAATCTCTCAGAGAGGGATCACATAAATGCTGATACAGGTGAACCAGCTCCGCTAGAGCACCAAAATCGTCTATTTTGAATGGAGCACAGCGCTCGCAGTCTGCGCAAAGTTACAAAAATTGGGAGGTGCACAACAATGCGCTTTATATATGACAAAAGTTTAAAAAATGGACCATTCATTGACAGTGCGTCTTATAATCCAGTGTGCCCTATAGTGCGGAAAATATGGTATGTAAACAATTGTCTGTTTCTTTTATTAGGAATCTGTTTTCTCTTTTAAACTTTATAAATAAGTTGTAAAAGAGCAGGTTTAAAACAGTAGTTACAGACCTGGTAATTGAAGAAAGCGAGACTAAAATTGTAATGAAGTGATTTAAGTGCGCATTTCGTCTTCTTGACTTCAGAGCCAACAAGCAGCACCCAGGCTGAGCTGTGCCCAGGTGAGGAGGCGGAGCAGGCTGAGAGGGAGGTGCTGTGCGCTTCTGACGAGGAGGGCAGCGACATGGATCAGACCGAGCAGCAGGAGCCAGCCGAGGTCCCGGAGAGGCCCGAGGCCAGCAGGGACAGTGAGGAGAGCAGCAGCAGCAGCGACCCAGTCAGCAGCAGCAGCAGTAGCAGCGGCAGCAGCAGCTGTAGCATAGAGGAGGGAGCGGAGGGGGCCAGAGAGGACGTCACTTTGGCTCCCTCCAGCAGTACGACTGAACCTCCCACAGAGGGCGCCATGGGAAGTGCCACCTCGCACACTGGGACCACTGAGGAGCCTATGGAGCAGGACTAGACTGGGGACCACCCTTACAGCCATGTGTGACCAGAAACCAGCTCGTCCTTGAATCCAGCCTTACTGTCACTGAGGACAGAGGCACCTCAAACGCAGGACGAACACCTCGTCCCACTTTTGGACACTCCTCTTAAAAACAGCTACCTGGCATTGATGTGGGCATACAGATTTTTTTATTTTATTTTACTGGAATATTTTATTAGTTTTCCTGATCTAAAGTTCCCCTGCAAACAGGGTTGGTTTCAGCAGCCTTCCTTTTGAAGTTTTTTTTTTTTTTTTTTTTTTTTTTAATTAGTTCTGTTCAACGGGGTTGTTTGAATACTGCGGTGGTCTGATTCTCTTCTCGTGCCACTCACTCCAACCGTTTGGGCATTTGATGTAATATGAAGTCCTTTTTTTTTCCTGTTTTAATATAATTTCCCCCCTGAGTTCAGAGCCACTGTTTGTTTCTGAGTTGTGTAAAATTTAGTCAAACAGTAAGTTAAACCTCACCTGGTTTCTGAAGGCTGTTCAGAACATGCATTCTGTTAAATATTACTTCTCACATTTGTCAGGTGGGAGGCTTTTATTTTGTCCTGGTGTCTCATTTTATATATTAAAAAACAACAACCACACACTACCAGTCCCACTGAACTATACTCTGACATGCTACCTTGTAGAGGTGTCCTCTGTAAACTGAGATATTTCGAATGAGTAAAACCATAATTTATAATGATTTCAGTTCATTGACTTATTTTCGGAGTACGTTTTTGTTTCTGTCTGCCAGTCGCATTTTCCAAAAACCAGCTGTAAAGTACAAAGATGGCCGCTTTCTTTGTATTGTGACGCCACCATGTTGTTTCACTGACAGATGACCCAGACCCGTCTCTGGTTCCAGATCTACTCCCGTTTCTGCAGCTGTACTTTTTGATATTTAGAATTTTAAATTTCTGTAAAGTAGATTTTTGTAGATTGTTATACAGTATGTGTTCACTGCCTTTGTGAAACCATATATAATTGTATAATTTCTGTGTATACTCTGAATGCTTTTGCTTTTAATGCAGTATTCAGAAACAGCAATAAATGTTAACATTTTTATGTGTGGGGCTTTATTTTAATTCTATTTTTAGTGTATATCTTCCTGTTTGATGTCACTGGTTAAAATAAGTAAATGTTTTCACTCTAGGTAAGATGGCTCTCTTCTGCTCCTGCAGTCCATATAGTTAGCAAAATAGCACTATACCTTTTTAAAAGTGAATAAAAGAAAAGTTGTGTGAGGTTGCTAGTTTATTTTAGTCAGTGACTAACCCTCATCATTCTTTTAGCTGCTTTAGTGTCCCTTAGTTTCCCCTCCGAGGGACACTTAAGAGGATTAATTTATCATACTGGAACAAGGAGCAAAGTCACATTAATCCAACAGCAAATTATAAAAAATGATAAACAAAGCCAGGAAGTGAAAATAGAAAAATTGCCAAGTGGAAATAAATGTGAGATGTATATTTGGATTATGTACAAAGTTACAGAAATAGATCTGTACAAGTTAAAATAATTTTCACAGAACATAAACAGACGTGTTCAGTATCAACACTGCTGCAGACATTGCACTTAAAGGGATATTTCAACTGTTTTGAAAGTCGAGGTTGAATTCGTTCGGATCATATTATTGAGCTAATCTAAAATGGGTAAAACAAAAAGAGAAAAACTTGGATTTCTGTTCTGTAGGTGAAGATGTTTCACTTCTCATCCAAGATTTTTTATTTTTTGTTTATCCTTTATTTAACCAGGCAAATCCCATTGAGATCTCAGATCTCTTTTTAAAGGGAGGCCTGGGCCTAAAAGGCAGCCTAACATGCATGTTTTTAGACTGAGGGAGGAAACCGGAGCACCCAGAGAAAACCCACACAAACACACATGAAGCATGTAAACTCCACACAGAAAGGTCCATGTCCAACCCGGCGTTTGAACCCAGGACCTTCTTGGAGTGAGTGCTAACCACTAATGAGAAGCGAAACGTCTTCAGCTACAGGATAGAAGTCCAGTTGTTTTTGTTTTTTAACCCTTTTTTGGATTTACCGTGTCCTGGATAAGTGATCTAATAATGTTAGTCCGAGTAGACCCACTTCTGCCATCTTCAAACCCTTGCAGTCTTTAAAATGCTGTGCATTAATATTTTAATCTTTAATCATCTTTATCAATTTCCCACTGCACAGATATTTAGGCAGAAATGTGAAATTTCCTTTACCGGAATTGACCTGAAGCTGCAACAGAAGTGCTACAGCCAGCTGCTGCTGCTGGTATTTGCTGTTGCAAATAACCACATTGTGAGAATTGTGTAATGTGACATTAAAAGCGGTGTGAGTCTAGTAGGTAGTTTGTGTAAACCACTACGAAGGTTTTGACATTGGAGTTTTAAGATGGCAGCAGTTCAGGCTAGCTGTTAGCCCGTTAGCCAGGCAGAGAGTCTGCACCTCCACATCTATACTTTGTGCTGGTTTAGCCATTCATTTATCAGAACATAACTTTTATACTTTTCAAATTATTCAACTTTATTTATAAATATTTTCCCTACAGTAATGCATTAAGAGCTCCTTCAATTCCTCTAGCTACAATGAATTTTTAGCTAATCTTTTCTGCTTTTAGCATTTAGCAAGTGTTTCTGCTACTTTTCACCATTAGCTAGTGTTTTACTACTTGTGGTAGAAGCGACTGAAAATGAGATTTCCATAATTCTTAATTACTTTTACCAGGGCTCTCAAGTTTTGATCTGAGCTTGGAGTGAGATTTTGAGCTGCTAGAAGTTGTTAGATGACATCATCACCTAATTTGCATATTTGGTGATATTGATCAGGATGTAGGAGAGAGGAATATCAACGGTGGCAAGACAAAAAATTATTAGCAGCAGCTTTGCATATGAATGATTCATTTGCAAAGTGGACAAGCAGGGATGCAACTACCTACTTTCTGAGGGGTATGCAGACACATTACCCCCCCCCCCCC
>NC_051433.1:24515818-24520163 GCF_001649575.2 Kryptolebias marmoratus
CCCCCCCCCCCCCCCTTTTTTTTTTTTTTTTTTTCATTTTACCTGTTTACGTGAATAAATTTCTTTTTTTTCATGGACTTATAACATATAACACCGATATGGGGTATGGCCCATCAGAACATCTCTGTGGGTCATTCTCAACCATGAACTGCCTGAATGAGTCAATGAGTCCCCCACTTCCTGTGGTGAAGGCCATTCAGATGGATCTTCTGAGTAAGGTCTTGCCCCAACCCTCTCCTCTGCACCTCTCTGTTCCTCTCTCTCATCATCATCATCTTCACCTCTCTTGTCCACTTTCTCCTCTGTGGTGTTGGTCTTGCCATGTCTGCCTGCACTAATTTTCCCAAACTGACACAGTGGTGGTCAGCAGAAATTAGTTTTTTGTGGCCTCACTAGTTGAACTATTCCGACCTGATGTCATCTCTGGTCTTCTCTACAGCAGCTGATCACCGACCTCATGTCTGTCTCCCTCATTCCTTACTTGTGTTTTTCTCCTCTGAGTCTTAAAGTCAAGCAAGTATTATTAATTAGCTTTGAATAAATTACACATCTTGGTAATGCACTTTTTTAGTATAAACAATATTTAAAAATAAATCCTTTGGTATTAAGTGGCTGTTTCTACTCTTCCAGCTAACATTAGTCCAACCTGTCTCCTTCTCCTGTCTGTCCTGATTCTTTCTCTCCATCCTCTCAGCTGTTATATTGTAAATACTGATCAGTAAACAGCTGTAACTTGTTATTTATTAGTAATTAGTAGAATTAGCTAACCTGAACATTTCCAGGCCTCCTCTTGATGCTCAGACAGAACTTCCTGCTGTCTTTCAACCACTCTGAAAAGCTTTCTTTCATGCCTACATCTTTATCTTTCTGCCTCTCCATCTTTATCTCTCTGTCATCAGATGACAACACAACTCACACGAAAACAATCGCGCTTCCCGCGCGTGCTCAAGAGGGTGTGCGGGAGCGCCACTGTGGACACAGAGTGGAGTGGGTCTCCTCTCTGCTGTGAGATTGACAGCTGTCAGTGCTTGGGGAAGTGGGCGGGACTTACGGTACGCTGCAGAATGAGTGCTTTCTCACATTTAGCCGCCAAAGTCACTAGATTTGTCGCTAGTCGCTTTAAAAAATGTTGGAGAAAACTTGCTAAATATAGCGTTAAAGTGACAAAAAGGCCGTGTGCGTGTTTTATTTTGCGTGAGAAATACAAAGTGTGGCGTGTGAGCGTGTGCACTTCACGAAATGTGTGTGTCACACGGTCAATGCGTGAGACTTGAGAGCCCTGCTTTTACTTTTTCAGAGTGGTCTTTTTCTCCCTTTAAAAGCAGCAATTAGTGCTACATAAAGGACTTTGCAGTAAATCCGGTTTTCTTGCAGGCGTTTGTTCTGTCTGAGGACTGCCTTATCACTCCTTATGTTAAAACAAAATTTTAAAAGTGAAGTAGCACTTCTGGCTCTGAAGTTTAAATGTTGAAGGGCAAAGCAAAGTGATTTCAGAGAACTCCCTTCCTCCCCTTTTTTGTCACTAAGTAGTTATGTCCACCATCTTCAGACCTGTTAGAGGCTTCTGTCAACGGATATAATCTGTCACTGCTGTCTTCTGACTGCTGAAATTTGCTTTGCCTCCCTAAGGAAATAAAGAGCGCATCGTTTTAATCCCATTCAACTGGGCTCCTTGAACGCTTTCTCTCCGGGGGAACAAATGCCAGTTCAGGAGGGACATGGAAAAACAAAAAAAAACCCAGCTCGACGCCTTTGATTTTTCTAACCCTGACCCCAGCTTTGTGAGTGGTGGTGCGGCGAATGATGAGGACATTCAGGTTGTCAGGAACCCACTGCCCCACCCAACTCCCGGTGGCATGGCGAGGGGACCCGCTGACTCTTCACACGTGCCTCTTTGTTGCGTTTTCAGCCATTCTCCATGGCCGCGCCTGCAAAACTGGCTTTCCGTTGGGTTTGCAGGGCTGCTTTAGCCGGGGGGGAGGAATGCAGTTTTAGCCTAAGATAAGAACGGAGAACAGATGATCCGGGGGTATAAAACACGGGACAAATGCCAGCGTTTTAACTAAGATCATCTTGTCTGAGAGAGCTATAACTTCCATTAAAATCTGTCCTCTGGTTCGTGGGATCTTTTACAATCGTTAGAGGCAACTGAACACACGCACACACAGACACAAGCAAAACACCATTGCCTCATTAAGCCTCAGCTCAGAGGCCTTAAACTTCTGTAGTTATGATAGTGAAGTTAGTGAAGTCTCTTATCAGGATCTTCAGTGGAATTACTATAAACTTAAACTCCCATTCATCTTCCTGCAGGCAGTCCTCTGGACCCAGTGGTCATTGGACCTCTGGGCCCTCGTGGGTTGGCCTTTGTAGACACTCCATAATTTTATTCTTCAAGAAAGAACGTTCCTAATGAAACGTCGGTCAGTGGTGAAGAGTACTGAATCAAATAAAACGTTAAGCATAAGGTCACACTCAGCCACTTCATCTGTGGCTGATTTTCAGCCCAAGCACATTAAGTGACTCGAAACGGGAGGGAAGACTCCAAAGTGGCACAGTCCAGGATACCTCTCCCTTCCCTCCGTATACAGTCTCCACGCCGTTCAACAGAGGGTACTGTTTCGTTTCCAGGAACAGGCCGAACGTGCTCCGAGCCGGCCTGGTCCTGGAGTCAGGATACGGGCTAAACCCTCTTCCTCTTCCTGCTGCTGCTGCTGCATCACTAATGCACCTTTTCCACCGGCTCTAAAGGTCCCAGCTCCACTCTACTCGGCTTGCTTTGCACGCGTTTCCACCGGCATTTTTTCGAGGCTGGCCCTTGTTTTTTTGGTCCCTGCTTTGGAGTAGGGCCAGCTAGCCGGCCCTGCTTTCGTGGGTGGCTCCCCGCTCCTGTTCACTCATTGGTTGTCGGTGTGGTCATATTGAGCCCAAGTGGGCGATGTTCCGTGCCTCCATTGTTGAGGTGGCTTATTGGAGCTGTGGCTGCAAGATAGTTGGTGCCTGTCGCGGCAGCAACCCTCAAACCCGCTGGTGGACACTGGCGGTGAGGGATGCTGCCAGGCTGAAGAAGGAGTCCTATCGGCCCTTCTTGGCCTGTGAGACACCAGAAGTAGCTGACGAGTACCAGCAATCCAAGTGGCATGCAGCTCAGATGGTCACTGAGGCAAAAACTCGGACATGGGAGGAGTTTGGAGAGGCCATGGAGAAAGACTTCCGCATGGCTTTGAGTCAATTCTGGTCCACCATGCAGCATCTCAGGAGGGGAAAGCAGTGCAGCACCAACACTGTTTATAGTGGGGGTGGTGTGCTGCTGACCTCGACTCAGGATGTCGTGGCTCGGTGGGTGGAATACTTCGAAGACCTCCTCAATCCCACCAGCACGTCTTCAACTGAAGAGGCGGAGCCTAGGGACTTTGGGTCGGGCTCATCAATCTACGGTGCTGAGGTCACCAAGGTGGTTAAAAAGCTCCTCGGTGGCAGGGCTCCGGGGGTGGATGAGATTCGTCCAGAGTTCCTTAAGACTCTGGATGTTGTAGGGTTGTGTTGGCTAACGCAACTCTGCAATATTGCGTGGACATCAGGGACGGTTCCCCTGGATTCGGAGACGGGGGTGGTGGTCCCCTTATCCAAAAAGGGGGTCCGGAGAGTGTGTTCCAACTACAGAGGGATCACACTCTTAAGTCTCTCTGGTAAGGTCTATTCGGGTGTTCTGGAGAGGAGGGTTCATCTATTCTGTTCATAACATTTATGGACAGAATTTCTAGGTGCAGTCAAGGTGTCGAGGAGATCCGTTTGTTGACCTTAGGATTGCGTCTCTGCTTTTTGCAGATGATGTGGTCCTTTTGGCTTCATTAGGCTGTGATCTACAGCTTTCGCTGGAGCGGTTCGCAGTTGAAGCGGCTCGGATGAGGATCAGTGCCTCCAAATCCGAGGCCATGGCCTTGAGCCGGAAAAGGGTAGAGTGCCTTCTCCGAGTCGAGGAAGATGTCCTGCCCCAACTGGAGGGGTTTAAGTATATCTGGGTCTTGTTCACGAACGAGGGAAAAATGGAGCGGGAGATCGACAGGCGGATTGGTGCAGCGTCTGCAGTGAAGCAGGCACTGTACTGGTCTGTTGTGGTGAAGAGAAAGCTGAGTCAAAAGGCGAAGCTCTCAATTTACCGGTCGATCTACGTTCCTACCATTATTTATGGTCACGAGATTTGGGTAGTGACCGAAAGAACGAGATCGCGAATACAAGCGGCTGAAATGAGTTTCCTCCGCAGGGTGTCTGGGCTCTCCCTTAGAGATAGGGTGACAAGCTCGGTCATCCGGGAGGGACTCAGAGTAGAGCCGCTGCTCCTCCA
>NC_051433.1:24520325-24569423 GCF_001649575.2 Kryptolebias marmoratus
GTTTCTCGGCTGGCCTGGGAACGCCTTGGGATTCCCCCGGAGGAGCTGGCCCAAGTGGCTAGGAAGAGAGAAGTCTGGGTCTCCCTGCTTAGGCTGCTACCCCCGCGACCCGACCCTGGATAAGCAGAAGAAGATGGATGGATGGATGGATAATTCAAAACCCTTTCATTGTCAATAAAGATAATAAAAAAAATCAAAATGTCACATGCAGCGATGAATTGTGGGTACTTTGGTGTACTTGCCAAAGTCTAGATGTGGGCTTAGCCGAAGGGCAGATGTAATACAGAAAGGGGGCGAGGCTAAAGAGCACTCCAGAGAATTGGGACACACTATGCACTCAAACCCTTCAGCATGAACGCGCATTTGAAGGACACAGGGGTGGATCGAGGGTGCAAGTGCGAGTATTGGGACCGGGCCCCTGTCTGTCTCTCAAAGAGTACAATCAGGGAGGGACAGACACAGGTGTGTGGTTACAACGGTGACCCTAATGAGCCACTGGCAGGTGCTTTAACATTTTTGTTGTTGTTTTTGCTCTTGGTTGTACTTAAGATAAAATTTTATTGTCCATAGAAATGGAAAATTTGTTTACATAATATGTTTTGATGTCTCCCATAAAATCCTTAAAAAATAATAATAAAACACTTATTATACAGTTAAAACCTCAGCATTTTGTCAGTTTAAATTATTACAGAAGTAAGTCCCAAGTTTCTATGCTTCAGGCAGCAGCTGCATTGATACCCTTTGAAATTTTCCTCTGAAGTTTTCTAGCTTTTCTTTGTTGCCTAATTGACTTTCGGAATGTTGGTTCCTGTCTCTGCTTCTTGGTTTAAGTTGACGCTTGCCTCGAGCCTCGTGGCAAACCACAGACCAACGCCCACCTGGGTTAACTCCCACTAAAGAAACAAATTTCAGAATGACACTGAATTTCCTCCTTTATTTATTTGCTTTAAGTTTTTTTTTTTTTACATAGCACGTTCAAGCCGTAAAACTTACCTCGTCTCCATTAACAGCTCTCCGCAGGGTTGAGCAGGGCCGGTGTGTCGGTGTTCAAGTCACAGTGTTTGAAGCACCAGCTGTGGGCGGGAGGCCGTTTGGTGTGTTACACACAGCAGTCTGAGGGAGGGGGGGAAAACGTGGCTTTAACCACGCTCAGAGAACACTGAGAACACCTAAAGGGTCCGACCACAGGAGGCCTCTGGAGAGACTTCACAGCAAAGTGGCGACAATGACGGATGCTCTAATGCTCTGAAACAGCGAGAGGGAGAAGGGGGGAAAAATGGAATTATTTTGATGTCAGGCTTCAGTGGGTTTGCAGAGGGGGACTTTTATGTTGCTCAGTGTGGGGGTGGTGGGCTCAGCGGGCACCGACCTCCGATGGCAGCTGTTTGAATTTGCACTTTGCTGTTAGGAAGGCATCATCACAGAGGCACTCCGTACGAGGCTGCTTTGATTCAGGCCATGTCGGTTTGTGTCCGTGCTTGTTAGCGTCCTCTTCCTGACAGACTGACTGACTGTCTTCAAGTCCTCTCAAGTGTACAAAGCGGGGGGATTCCAAAAGCATATGGCCGCCAATAACAAAGCCTGGCAAGACCAGCTGGAGATATAAGTGGTGCATTAAAAATTAGAAAATGAGAGTGTGTACTTTGGCTTGAGCAAAAAAAACGCTTCTGTCATGGTGGGTGGAGAAGGAGGTGAACCCAGAGCGCAGACTCATGATGAAAATAAACTCATTTATTAAAGTAAAAGATAATCAAAAACAAAGGCTGACGAGGCAGCGAGAGGAAAACTAAATCCAAAACAAACTAAATCCAAAAACTGAACAGACATGGGCAAGAGACGAGCAGAACCAGACATCAGGGAAAACAGACTAATGAACCAGCAAGTGAATGGAGGAGATGACCGGGTTTTAAACAGCAGAGGGCAATTGTGGAAGTGGGAACAGGTGAGTGATAACGAGGAGCAGGTGGAGATGGGCGCGGCAGGAAAACAAGTGACTGACTGAGGAGAGGTGAATAATGACAGGAAACAAAGACACAAGGGACAAGGACCAGACTAACAAAGATAACTGAAAACAATAAACTGAAACATGAAGACAATAAACTGAATACAAAAACCCAAATCCTCACAGCTTCACCTTATGTCACATTTTAATCTCTCTGAGAAATACAGAAAAAAAATAGGGAAACAGGCGAGCAAATGGCCAGATTCCCGGAGATGTTTATCATCCACCGCAGATGATTTGCAAAATATCCCATGAACCAGTGGACGGATTGTAATTAAACACTGAGTGGAACTTTTGGAATCAGCCCCATTCAACATGGCTGCCACAGCTAAGCCACCATATCAAACACAGAAATAAAACAATATTTCAGCTAATTTTACAGATATTGAGCTACAGTTTGGTGTGGTAGTAGCTGAATATCATTCCCGACACAAACTTGGAGGGCTACACAATGTGCAATATTTTTGCCTAAAACTTTAACATTCCCTGTCTGTCTGTTAACAAAATTTCTCACGAATCACTGGAAGGATTTGAATGAAACTCTCAGAAGGTAATCATTTGTTGTACATCTACAATTGATTACCTTTCGGAGTCACCCTATATCAAGATGGCTGTCACAGCTATTGGATCTTAGTCAACATAAAAATGACTATAACACCACAGATACTGCGCTAAAATTTCCTGCGGCAGTTGCTGTGAATCACCCTCAACAAGATCTTCCAATATTGCATGAGATTGCACGTAGCACCATTTACAAGGTTTGACCAAAAACAGCTGCAGCTTTGTTCCTTCCCTGCATGAGATGATCTCACTCTAAAACTTTGGCCTGAAAGGCAGCGGGCGATAGGTGTCCCTTCAAGAACGGCTAGGCAGCAGCTCTGCAAATTCACAGAAAAGTGAAGTTAGTGAGGTGAAAGACAAAATAACCTTGGTTTTGCAGTGTGAAACTAAAAGTCTGCAGTTATCTGGAAACCTACACTGTCCACACTGTTTTGTCTTTCTTCGATATGAAGTTGCATGTTTATGGAGGTGAAGCAGCATCAAAGCAGCTCTATTCACTCTCATGCTTTGATAAAAATCAAAGTGGGACGCGTTACCCAGCATTCTCTGCTTGGCATCCTCCATCCACATGTGCTGCAGCGAGTCCACTCATAGACCGTACTCAACAGGTTGGTTGGGTTTTCCCCGCTGGCCACTCAGCCTAATGGCTCTGACGGGTCTTGTTCATAATAGCCCCCTGCTTTTAGGGGCCATTTGCAGAGGATGCAACCTGCTCTTTGCACCGGGTTATTAAAGAGTGAATGGGAGACTAATAAACGTGCAATTACGGTGAATGTGTTTACATGCAGTGATACCGCAGCTGCCAGCGCACATTTTGAGTCCCGGTCGCTCGGATGCTTTATGATGATGACAACAGATTGTCAGGAGGCGCAGAGGGAAGAGGTTGGTGTCTGAGCTGCCTGCAGGAAAAAAAAAGGTAAATCTTTCAACGATGAGAACATAAACTAACGAGACGCTAAGAATACTTTCTCCTCAGCTTGTTGAAATATACACAAGCAGGGTTTATCGGTTTAATTACTTCAAAAGCACATGAATAGCACAAAGTCTTTTGTTATGGCCACTTAAGCTGTATTGATTGGGCTATCAGCTGGAGGAACATAAAATTGAAATGCAGCTTGTGAGAACATGCCATGGATGGCTGGAAAGTGCTGCTGTGGGAGACCGACAACAAAAATCCTGTGCAGTTAATGCAGTCCTTTCAACAAAACAATGAACCTCTTGTCAGATTTAGCGCAGCAACAACAGTCGCTCACTGAGACAGCAGCGCAGCAAAACACGTCTCAAGACTCCATTTGGGTTATTTCTATAGCGCCGACTCACAATATAGTCATCCCGGCACAGTACAACAAAAGCAGCAGGCACAAATTCAGTTCAGAACAGATCCAGGTTCAGATTTAAATAGTCAATTCAGTCTAATAAGTCACAATACAATCACAACACATTATGAAATGCCATTTAGTAAAAGGTTTTCTATGGAAGCCAGCAGATTGCGTTAAATTTTCACTTTGTTGCAGTCTCCCGTCCTGAGCAGCATGTTGGTGACAGTGGGAAGACACGACTCCCTTCAAACAGGAAGAAACATCCAGCAGAACCAGAAGCAGGCTCAGGATGGGCAGCCATCTGCCTCAAATGGCTGAGGACAGGCTGAGAGGACAGGAAAAAGACACAGACAAACATGGAAAGATTGGTCCAGGTGTAATGTTTAAGGGAAAGAAAACAAACAACAAAAAAACGGGTTAATTAAAAACAATACTCGTTCCTTTTTATTAAATCCTATAGGAGGACAAATTGATCACATTTCCTCACTCTGCTGCTGTCTTTACTCTCTCTACTCTCTGTGATTGTATTTGTAATTATTTATATCATTAACATATGTTTGTCTTCCTATAGAAGCTCCACCTGGACCTGTCATTCTGTGTTTGTCTGTGTCTCTTACCTGTCCTCTTTAACCCCAGCAGGCAGATGTCCACCCATCCTGAGCCTGGTTCTGGTTCTGCTGGAGGATCCCGAGGGAGTTTTTACTTTTTTTTTTGTATAGTGCGTTGAGATGACTTGTTGCAAATCGCCGTAATATAAATAAACAAAAATTAATTGAATTCAAAACGAATCAAATGATAACAAAAGCAGGACTGGTTGGCGGCAGCATCTGTAACAACATACTTTAATCATCTTGATATTTGGACAGCGTTCTAAACAAGCAACTCAAAAGTTCCAGCCCAGCTGCATATTATCTTATGTTAGGAAATACAGTAGGTCCTGTCAAGCAAATAACAAGAATAAGATTAATCCTTTAGGGGTTTTTTTGTTTTGTTTTTTAATACATAAATGTGTTTGCCAGCATGTCTGTCCCTGTCTGTGTGTGTGTGTGTGTGTGTTTGAGATGATTTGGAATGTGTATATTAGATAAATTAGCTGTCATCCAATAAATCTGTGGAAAAAAAGGACATGTGATCTGACCCAGGAAACTGTGCTGGGAGAATAGTTTAGCAGCTGTGGGAGGACAAGCCCCTGTGAGTTACAGCTCCACTAGGTCATAAACAAAACCCAAGCAAAGGGGCCTTTTGAAGCCAACACAACCATGCAGGCGCTGAATATGCACTTAGGGACATTTAATGCGTATTTGGCATTCAAAGAGTGAGCTTGGAGTTAGCATTCCTCCCATGGAAAACTTGTAAAAATAAGAAGACTGGGCAAAATTTACATAAATTTGCGCTTTTTTTGTGTGGAGGGGGATAATAGGCTGAGTGTTTTGGTCTTCTGTGTGTCGTTATAAATTGATGTTAAAGGACTCGTGTTTTTGCTTTTATTTGATTCATCCCGTGTCTTTTCTAAAAATCAGTTGTGTTCCTGCCAGGCCTCTGATTACAGCAAAGGTTAGGTAACACACCCTGACAGGACCCTTGCTGCCTCGTTGCTTTTCCTGACTTTTGATTTCAACTGTCTAAACTATCCAAATGTTTTACAAACTCTTTTCACTCCTTTTCCCTTCTTCTGCAATTTATTCATCAAAACAAGCATTTATGTATTTTTTTTATCCAACGTGTCTCTCACTGGTCAAGTATTTATGGTTTTTTGTCAGATCACACAACCAAACTCTCATTTACTCCCATTGCATTTGAGCTCAGAATTTACTCTTTAAAACTGGAAGTACACTACTTATATCCTAAATACAAGCAGCTGAAATGATCTTTCTTCATAGGGTGGTTAGGCTCAGCCTTAGAGATAAGGTGAGGAGCTCCGTTATCTGGGGGGAGCTCGGAGTAGACCTGCTGCTCCTTCTCATCAAAAGAAGTCAGTTGAGGTGATTCGGGCATCTGATTAGGATACATCCTGGAAGCCTTCCTTTGGAGATTTTTCGTGCATGTCCCATTGGAAGACTCAGAACTTGCTGGAGGGATTATGTATCCTCTCTGGCCTGGGAACGCTGGAGCTGGAGATGGAGAGTGTCACTGGGGAAAGGGAGCTCTGGGTTTCTCTCAGACCAGTTGCCTCTGCGACCTGACCACGGATAAGCGGTAAAAGATGAATGAAAACTGGAAGTCAAGGGTCAATGACCAGATGTTTCTGCCACTATGTTCCTATTTTAGGAATGGTTTCAATACAACTTAACTATTTTCCGCACTATAGGGTGCACTGGATTATAAGACGCACTGTCAATGAATTGTCCATTTTCAAACTTTTGTCATATATAAGGCACACTGAACTATAAGGTGCATCGTTGTGCACCTCACGATTTTTGTAACTTCGCAAGGACTGCGTGCACCGCGTTCCATTCAAAATGGACGATTTCAGTGCTCTAGGAGAGCTGGTTCACTTGTTTCAGAATTTATATGATCCCTCTATGAGAGATCACAAAGATAATCAAATGGTTCAAAACTCATGGAAGGATACTGCACCGACCTAAGTGTCAAGTATAGACACCTACAACACTCGCTCAGGTCCGTGCGCCAAGTGTGGAGCCCTGCGACACTACAAAGAGCAGTGTGGCTTTGTAGTTTACCAAAGTTGTACTAAAACATTATGACTTCTTATAAGGCACTCCAGATTATAAGGCGCACTGCCGTTTTTTGAGAAAATTGAAGGCTTTTAAGTGCACCTTATAGTCCAGAAAATACTGTACTGTTTTTGCAGTAAAAACTTATTTGAGGCCTATATTCTGCTCTGACTTTCTGTCTGCCTGTCCTATAAGAAGTGCTGTCAGGGAGTGACACATACAGGTATGTGGTGACCATGGTGACCCTAATGCACCACTGGCTACAACTTTCAATTATATTGCTATAGTGTTTTACTATGATAAAAAAAAACAACTAATATAATACTTATATTTATGTTGGTGGTTTAGCTTCACAAGCCAGTAAAGTATGAAATTTTTCAGTTTAAGCATGTAATAAATATGAATATATTCATTAAGCAAGTAATGAAGCTAGTTCTTAGTTTTATCAGAAACATTAAATTATTTTTGCAAACTTCAACATGACTGCAGGCCAAAGATAAAGTTAGTAAAGACACAGCTGATAGTTCTATAGCTAAAGCAAAAAACACTGCTTTGACAGTTTACAAAAAACATCCAGATTACCTTTTTTTTCTTTCTCTGGAAACATCCTGGAAACATCATATAAAGAGTTCTGTCATAGAAATAATTCAATGCGTCTGTGATGTTCTATGTTAAGATCCCCAATGACAAGATCCCCAAAAACACATGATCAGACTCACTGTTCTGAACATGATTTCTTTTACTGATCTGAAATTGTGTTGCCACTAGAAAAAAGGGCTACTTTTTGTTAAACTGTGAGCATGAGCTCAGCAGTTTCTTAGCTTAAAGATTTAACTTTGAACTCAAACACTGAGGCTGAGTCTCCGCTTAGAAGAACTGCCAAAACTGTCAAAAGTTCAGACATGACAGAAGACGTAAACAGGAGTTCAGCAGTTCTTTCTGTTTATCCAGCAACTTGTTCTCTTTTATCCAACATGTGAGGTCTGCTAACATTGTCTCAGCACATTTTAAACCCACCAGTGCACATAAAAAAAAAAAAAAAAATCCAGGACGACAGGTCAGGAGGGAGATACCATCATCCCCACCATCCAAATATGGGTACCAAGCCCCTCAGGCAGATAATATCACTATGGATACTGGTTCCAAAATGGAATAGTCATCAGTCACCTACTCTACATGGATGACATCAAGCTGTATGCCTAAAGTGAGCGAGACATCGACTCACTGATCCACTTCACTAGGATATACAGCAAGCACATTGGTATGTCATTCAGATTTGACATACCAATGTCCAAGAGAAGCAAGATGATCACAACTGAAGGAGTTGTACCATGGTATCCTGCAGACAAATTGGCAACCAGGATGAGGCCACAAGGGGGGAGTAAGGCAGGTCCTGAATGGTGAGAACAAAGTCCAAGCCATCAACACATATGCTGTGCCAGTCATCAGATACACTGCTGGTATAATAACCTGACCAAAGGAGAAGATAGAAGCCAATGACATCAAGACACGAAAGCTCCTCACAATGCACGGACAGTTTCACCCTAAGTCCAGCATCCTGAGACTGTACACTAAGAGAAAGGAGGGAGGCAGAGGACTGGTGAGCATCAAAACCACTATATAGGATGAAACAACCAAGATCCTAAAGTACACTAATGTAATATCAGGAAGAAGGAGCATGAAAAACTCAACAAATACCAAGGGCTGAAAAAGGAAATAGAGAAGTTGTGGAAAGTCAAGGCCTCAGTGGTAGCAGTGGTCATAGGAGCATTCGGTTACTGATACTGCATAGAACCCTCAAGCTCAGGCCTCTGGTAGAGGTCCCGAGCTTGAAGTGGAACAAATAGGGCGAGTTAACGTTTTTTTTTTTTGTTTTTTTTTTTATAGGTCACCTAAAATCTCACCACAATGTGCCACAAGTAGCTTGGGCATCACTTCTAAACAGAAGATCATTAATGCTTTAATTCAGCTTCATGTAAATCAGAAGAAGGAATTCTCTCAATAAGTGGCCATTAATTTCTTACATGAAAACGCAGATTTGACCATTCCCCAGGAGCAAACCTATCAACACATCCTGGAATCATACAGCATTAAAATAGTAGATATTTGGATCACATATAAAAGGATATGTCACCTTAAAACTTAAAGCAGATTGCAGATCGTCTAAAGGTATTTTTAATATGGTTTCAACATTTAAAGTCGCTCCAACAAAGAATTAGCATGAATTATGAATCACTGAACACACAAAAAATATGTTTTAGAGAAGAGAACACTAGGTGAGAAAAAAATTGGAGAGACATGTACTTGATTAATCAAAAATTAGAGTTATTTTGATTTGATTGAGCAAGACTAAATTTGGTTAGAAATTTAAAAGGACAATTTGGGATTTGAAGGTCAGAAAAAAAAGGACACACAGTAACAAGGTGGCACCAGATCAAATCATGATCCAAATGTGCATTGAATCAGAAATGTCCCACTGATGTAAAAAGAAAAAAGGGGGTGTTTCTTACATAAGGAAGACTAAAGGTTGGTGGTCTTTATCTGGACCGGAGCCTCTTTAGGTGGAGTTAGAACATCTGGGCTTTTCGAACATCTCCAAGCATCTCCAGACTGAAACAGCTGCCTCCTCATCAGTTAATGAATGACCACACTGGAATGTCAGACTCTTCTTGGTGCCAACACTTAAACCAATGAGACCTTCTCAGCCCAAACTGTATCGTCTAACAGCTGGGGAGAAACACTTTTAGCCCAAAGATAATAAAAAAAAATAGCACAACAAGCATAAAACCTGTGGTGGGATTTCCCAGACTTAATAGCTAGAGCTGGTAATTAGTTATTCATGTCTTATTGTTGTCTGGTAATAGATAATAAAAAAAAGACTTGTAGCCAGCCATAAATCACAAAGCTTGGGTTGGGTTAGCGTTAAGGAGGAGTAATCAGTTATACTCCAGCAGACACAGTGTCACAGTTTCTCTGTTCCTGCCACGCCTCCTGTCACAGTTTCTCTGTTCCTGCCACGCCTCCTGGTTTCATGCCACAGCAATCAGCCATATCCTGTTCACCTGTTCCTGGCCCTACTTAAGATCACTTTCCACCTCTCTCCAGTGCCAGATTATTGAGTGGTTTTCCAAGTCCATGCCTGATCTCTCGTTCCTGACCTCTTGCCTGACCCTCAACTCTCGATCCTTGCCTGAAAACCGCTTCTGACTCTGACCCCTGGCATCCAACCTCGTTTCTGCTATCTGGACTTCACCTCTTGGTTCGTATGGATTTGGATTTGTCTTCTGCTCTCTGACATCCCGGCTTTGACCCTTCGCCTGTCTCTGGACTCTCCCATTAGCCTGCTCCCCTCTCTGAAAGACCTCCCCCTTTTCAGCTCACAATCCTTGGTGGTCTTACCTGCCCAGAGGTCTCTCCTGTTGCACGAAGAGCATGTCGTTCTGGGAACTAGCGTCTCTCTTAGCCACTTAGAGACAATAAAAACTTTAAAACTTTGCTGGTGTTTGTCTACTCTGAATCCAAACACACAGAGCCTTGTCACACAGAGGATGAAGCTGAGCGTGAACTACCAGCTGCTCTCTTATCAGACTGAAACATGGAGACGAGAGATAAACTCGTGAAGTATTGAGCCGGACAAATAACTTGAACTGAAGACACTACACCCCCTTTCACACAAAGGGTGGGGGTGGGGATAGTTTCTGTTTGTCTAGCTCTGGTAAGAATCACTGAACAAGTCTGTAAAGCTGTAAATGAAAACACTGAATTCATGTTCCCATTGCCCTGCTGTTGTTGCCTCACCTTCCATCAAGCGTGTTTTAACAGACAGCCGAAGCTGCCTCTGTCCTCAGTAATGCGGAGCTGAGCTGCTAACTGAAGGATGATGTCGAGCTGACAGTGCAGCCCCCCCCTCCAACAGATGGTAAGAGTCCGCAGTCAGAGAAATAAACCGAAAGACATCAATAGCATTATGTCAGATGGTAGTTTTTGAGCTGATGGGACTACTTTTCTCTGACTGCGGAAGAGCAGTTTACTGCTAACAGAGTCTGCCTGAGAGGGAAAGGCTGTCATAAAGCCATTCCTCAGTGCTCAGCAGTGTCAGATCTGGACAGCGAGGCTCACTGCTGACTGGTTTGTACTACGTTAATGTCAGACTTACAGATTGCTGCCCTACTTAGGTTCTGTCATGGAGCCCAAACAGACAGGGTCTTCCTTTGGCCTCGGGACCTCCTCCTGTCAGTACTGGGAGTTGGCAGGTAGACCTAAGGAGCTTTCTGAACGCTGCTCTTTAAAAAGTAGTTCAACGACAAAACCTTTAATAACCTCGTGTCAAACGTTGCTTTATGTTCTTAGAATCTGCAGCACCAACTGATCATGTTGAAGTTGAAGGTATCGTGTATCCAGTGCTGAACTCGGGCTCTATGTCGCCCTGAATTACGTTTCAAAAAGCCACGAGGAAAACACTTTACGTTGATCAGTAGCTGCATTTTGATGTTGAGGTGGCTTCATGTGAAAACAGCGAAGCAGCAGAACTTAAAAATCCTACTTTGGGCCTAATTTACTGGACAAGCAGAAGCCGTTGGCCACTCTGCCTTCCTTTTATGAGTTTGGAGCAGACCGAGCACTAAGTGGTGGAGCAGTCTGTCAGCACTGTTGCCCTGCTGCAGGGAGGATCTGGGTTTGAGTCCCTGCTGGGACCTTTCTGCATGTTCTCCCTGGGAGTGAATGGGTTTCAGGGTTCTCTGGTTTCCTCCCACAGGCACAAATCATACATGTTAGGTTAAATGGCCACTCTAAACTGTCTCTGTGGCCCTGTGATGGACTGCAAACCTGCCCAGGGTGTACCCCCACCTCTTGCCTGTTTGAAATACTGTAGGTAACAGCTCTCCATGACCCAGAACAGGTACATACAGGTTATAAAGCAAATGGATGGATGGGTTAGTCTGAAATATTTGACACTTAAACCCATATTAGTAAAGCTTTCTCCTCTAAGCTGGAGTGTCCCTTTCTGTCTGAATGCAATGCTGAAAAATGCTTGCCAAATATCAACCTATTATGATGCCATAGAAGGGTTAAAGGCAAAAAAAGAGAAAGATTTAGCATGTCAGTTTTTTTTTCTTCTTTAATTCTTCTTTTACTTGTGTGGTTATGCTTTTCTCAACACCTCTTACAAATGACAAACTCCAACAACATTTCAAAGCTCATGATATATCAACCAATAATTTATTACGCCTCTCATTTTACAAGGCTCATATTGCGTGTCTACCTAAGGATTTGTAAAACTGCTTTTCTGCTCAATACATGAAATCCTACAAAAGCAAAAGCAACTATATGTGCACCTAAACAAATACAGATGCTTCAGTATCAACAATGTCGGAAAAAATCTTTCTATAAATGTACATACAGTCACAATAATATGACTTGATGTTCACTGCATCATGTAACAGATGGAACATCGCTGGTGGCTTTTAAACTTTGGGAAATCAGCACCATTTAAGAGGATTGCAAACAGAAAAAATGTCAATTTCTTACAAAAATTAGATTCTTTAATTTACAAAAAAATCCTTTCAAAAAGGGTTATGTGTTTTCTACCTTACAGGGAAAATAGTATTGTTTTGTTAAAAGTGTAATAGTAAAATACTGATCAGAACGATATATAATTACATGGTACAAACAAAATAATGTAAATAGTGTAAATGCTGGCTGTTAAAGTATGGCACACAATCTTTACACAGTTTCAAAAACCTTTCCAAACAGTCAAATATGGTGTTTCTTTTTTCCTAAAAATATCCAAAAAAGAGCAAGCACAAAAGTAGAAAAGGTTAATGAAAAAAATGTTTTCAAAAGCATCCATATACAGACAAATCTCACTCAGCCAAATCCAGTCCTCTTAATGAACCTCTTCACTGCTGCAATGAAAATATTTCTCCAGAAAAAAACGTTCCTTATTTCTTATTTACACAAAATTGTCACATCGACTGAGGCAGGAGTCTCTTCCTCAGCTGGTACCGTTCCGTGTCCAGTCTGTCCTCAGACTGTGGTCACAGACAGCAGAGAGTTGTAAACCCTTGTGCCGTCAGGTGACTTGGTGCCATGGGTCAGCAGTTCCTGAATGGTCATCCAGTTGTCAAATATTTTCTTGTTCCTCTTTTTCATCATTTTTTTGTGGCTGAGTTCAATGATGTTCGGCTCCTTTTTGTCCTCGGTGCCGCTCTGCTCTTTCAGGCAGTCAGCTCGGCTCTGCTTCATGAACTCGCGGCGCTGCTTCTGCTCCTTGGCGCGCACGGCGTGCTGCTTCCTCTCTTCCTTGCTCCAGTAGCGGCCCATCTTGAGCTCGCTGATGGCGTCGTCGTCCGTGGTCATGCCACTACGCTCCTCGTGAATCCGGAGGGCGCGCTCCCTCAGCAGCTTGTCGCGAACAGGCCGCTTTGTGATGTATCTCGTGCCGTCGCTGCGGATCTTCACCTTCCACTCCATCTTGGGCTCCAGGTCGCTGGGGCTGATGGGGTCCCGGCACATGCTGACCAGACTCATCTGGCTCTGGGCGTACTCCACGGCTGATTTCTGCTGGATCAGCTGCATGTAGCTCTGGTAGTGCTGGGCGTGGGCCGGGATGTGAGCGTGCTTGTAAGGTGAATGGGGCTGGGAAAAGCTACGTCCGCTCTTACTGGACTCTCCTAGCTTCCTTTCCTTGCTATCTGCCTGCAGTGCTCCATCTTGGTCCTTGGAGGAGCCTCTGCTCCTGCTGGGCCCACAGGCCTCCTGGACAGGGGATAAGAGGGGCTTGAGCATCTTGCCAACGGAGCTGCTGGAGCCGGAGGGTCCAGCTGGGCACTGGTTTTCTGCTCCTCGACGGAGGGAGTTATCTGGAGACAATTCTAGAGTGAGGGGAGTGCTGCGGCAGCTCTCGCCAGTGTTGTAGGCACTGGAGCTGTCCTTATCAGATTTCTCAGGCAGCTCGGAGATATCGGACAGCTCATGGCGCCGAGCGTCGATGCTGGTGTTGTAGTTGCGGAAGCCGCTGTTGTGGAGCATCCACGACTCTCGGCACTGCTCCCTCAACTGCTGCATCTTGTGAGCGCGGACGATGTTCAGGCACTCCAGCTCAATGCTGCGCAGCTCCTCGTTTAGCAACTCCAGCTCCTTGTCCACACCCTCCTCAGCCTGCCCTTCGGCGCCAGCACCCTGACCGTACAGGGCCTGAGCTCCGCTGGTCCTCATCTGACACTTCAGCTCCAGCAGTTCTCGGAAGCGTTCGCATTCGTCAGCTGGGATGCCCAGAAAGTCTGCGTCGGTGTAGTCTGCCGACATGAAGGACTCGCCGCCGAAGGGCAGGTCAGTGCTGCCGAGAGTGTCCTGGCTGTAGGTCAGCTTTCTGCAGCTGCCCAGCGTGTTGGAGGCTGTGGTCGTCTGATCATCGGCGAGGTTTTCTTGCTCGGAACTCTCGTCGTTTCGAGTACTCTCGTCCGTGCGACCGACTCCGCTGTCCTTTTCATGGTGGTTGGAGAGCAGGGTGGCTGTGTCTGTAGTGCCGCCATCCTCCTCATGCTTCTTCTGTAAAAACAGTTGACCCAGTTAGTTACTTATCAAGGCAATTTAGATATTATGGTACTCACCAGGTCCCAAAATTAAGTGCATATGCTAATTACAAGAAATGACATATAGCATTGTATCATTCTTTTTGAACAAAAGTTAAGTTAAATGCAGGAACTAATTGCACACATGACTCTTCAGCTTGTAGAACTACCTTTAGTAGCAATAACTTGATATAACTATTTTCTGTTTTACCTTTAAGTATTGCACATCATCATGGCTTTTGTTCATTGACATTTGCAGACGTTCATTTCTGCACAGCTCTCTTATAGGAATAGTTTGGTCATTTTTAAACTTACGTTTAGTTAAATACTAATAACTATTACCTTGTTAGCCATGAGATCAGTCATAGAGCAAAAAGTATAAATAAAGAGCCAAAAGACTTTGCATAGGCTCGGGTAATGGCTAGCCAAACGTGGGCCAGATTTTAAAATCCTTTTTCAGTCTTTCTCAAAAAGGCCACCCCAGTGTGGAAGAACGCTACATTAGCTTATATTAAACCTCTACGCATTTGCACAACACGGTTCTGGTTTGTTGCTTTTGTCTCAACTGAACATAGTTCATGTTATTCCGTGAATGTATGTGTGCTGAGCACACGTAGGCTGTGTATGCTGTATATGCCAGTGAAGCTCAGCCTGCGAATGTATCAGATCGTTGGAAGTTGAGTAAATCATTGAACTGACTAGACGCCCCGATCGGGCAGACTTCTACATTTGCAGCCTCAGCACCACACAGCCCACACACATTTGTTCAGTTGAGAAAACAGTGATATATTAAATAAACACACTGTGTCATGCAAAAGCGTGTATAAAGTTTTAATATTGACTAATGTAGTGTTCTTTTATAGTGGTATGTTGTTTTTGAGAGTGAGTTGTTATATATTGTCAATAATATAATATATATTGTTTGGCTAGCCATTAGCCTAGCCGGGACGAAGACTTTTGCCCCTTTCTTCATCCTTTGTGTTTTATGACTGATAAGGTACTAACTGTTGCTAACTATTTGACAGAACATCCCGTCAGAAATGACCAGACTATACCTTCAAGGTCTCACCACAGCATATAAATCAGGATGAGCCCTGGTTGGGCCATTGCAGCACCTTCATTCTTTTTTTTCCCAAAAAAATATTTATCAACTCATTATAGACTCAATTACTGCAAGGTGCCCAGATATGATGGCAGCAAAGAAGCCCTAATAATCAGCCCTCTACCCCCATGCTTAACAGCTGATATGAGGTGCTTGTAGTGAAATGCTCTGTTTGGTTTCCTCTTACTGTTGTGCTGCACATTATGGCCAAACATCTCCACTCTCGTCTGTAAAAAGAGTCCTTGTTCTAAATGTTTTTTTTAAAGATGTAACGTTACAAACACAAGTTGTACTGAATTATATCCTAAAAGAAGAGAGGCTTTTCTCAACACCGAAAACTATTAAACATGAATTATCCCAACTGACTGCGAGTCTTCCGATACAACACACTCTGAATGCGTGCGACTGCGCATGTGTACCTGCACTAGCATGCTGGCAGTGAACTGCATGGCCTGATGGTGCTGCTGCTCCAGCATGTCCATGTGGAGGTCATCCAGGAAGTCGTTCCTGTCATCGTCCATCCAGCTGTCGTCCAGCTGAGACGCCATGTAGAGGGAAGGGAAGACGCTTCATTAGATGCAAAAATGAAACCACAAAGTTTTGCTCAAAAGAAAAGGAAATAAAAACAAAACTAGGGTGGGGAGTAGAAGAGGGAATCCTTCAATACACCTTGAAGGAAATCATAGTTGATTCTAAAGCACTATAAAAGTTCTGTTTGATTGTGCCATGTATTGTTGCTATTAGTCTTTAAGAAATGCACAAAACATACAAAAATGCTAATTACCTGGATCTCTGGTCTGGCCACCAACAAAGAGATATTCTGGTTGCCCTCAGTGGTCAGCAGCGCCACGGCATCCTCGCGGTTTTGGATCTCAACGCCATTTATCTTTAGCAACAAAGCAAAAGCAGATTTACTTTTGTACACAGTAACTGTTTGTACTTTTACACAAGCCAAAAACTGAGGCTCAAAGCATTACTATGTGTCTCTCTTACCTGTACGATTTTGTCCCCTTCCCTAATTCTGCCGTCCTTTGCGGCGATGCTGTTTGGGTCAATCTAAGGTGAACAGGAATGTTACATTTAGGAGCCAGGGTAAACATCATCCCTGCTGACAGGCCAATTTGTTCTCATTCTCTTAGTGTTAAAGCAGGTTTAGGCACAACCCTGCAACACTCACCTCACTAATGTAAATCCCAGCCTCATCTTCATCATCAGTCCTGTAACAGATGGTCAGGCCAAGTTTATCTTGGATGTTGGCTCGGTACAGATCCACTTCCTGGTAAGACAAGGCAAAACAGAAATTGACTATTAATATTTTTCAAATGAAGCAGAAAATAGCTGCGGATTTGTGTGAATGTGTTTCTGGACAAAGTAAATGTGTTGACTAAGAAATGAGACCAGAGAGCAACAGTGATCCATCAATCACTGTAATGAATCTTTCAGCTGGTCGCAGGAAGGCCATTGGCTTTTCTTAGAGGCCCACTGACAGCATGAAAAATGATGCAGTGGACTGCAGACGACCAGAGTGCCGTTTTTCACTTGTCAGCACCTGTAATCTCACAGATACAGATAAAGTTACGAGCAGCGTTGGACTCTGAGGGCAAAGGATCAAGCTTTGCCAGGGTTAACCCCCAAAAACTAAGCTGTAGCAGAATACACTGATGAATCTTAAAGGAAAACACTCTGGGACAGACACTCTGCCACATGTCAGATAAGACAATTCATACTGCTTTTACTGAAACAGAAACCAATGCAGAATAGAATACAACCACCATTTAGTTTTGGGGAAATTTTTGAATGAATTTCACCTAAATTTACATGGTAAATACACCAAAATTATCATATTTCTGATTCTGTCACATAATTGGAAGTACAATTCATCCAATATGCAATCACAACAACACTGTTCTGTTAAAAAAAAAAATCCAATTAAACTCTACTGTCAGACAATTTTGCATTTTTGTCGAGCAACGTTTCTCCTAAATTTTGAAACTGACACAAAGCACGTCAACTTGAAAATAACTCTGTGTAACACAGGGATTCCCATCTGTCCAGCAACCCACTATACTCACTTTGTTAAAGTTGTGCTTAAATACAAACCAAGAGTGTAGGTTATGGCATGCTCATTCAGGACAATTCAATATACTACTGCCGTTTTTCAGTATAAAACAAGATTAAATGTTGAACTAGAAGCACTCAGAGAATGCAGACATCCACCAAGGCTATAGGATTATTAGAAAATTGTAGGATCTGGATCACCACCAAAATTAAATTACTTGGTTTTGTAAGAACCCCAACATTTTCAGAAAATTTAATCAAATTTTCAAGATTTTGAGTAACCTTGCTTACACACAGACA
The DNA here is from genome assembly GCF_001649575.2 of Kryptolebias marmoratus. Classification (NCBI taxonomy): domain Eukaryota; kingdom Metazoa; phylum Chordata; class Actinopteri; order Cyprinodontiformes; family Rivulidae; genus Kryptolebias; species Kryptolebias marmoratus. The sequence continues at coordinate 24,537,917 of NC_051433.1, forward strand.
GACACTACTGAGACACCTCCTTGGCATAGGTAACCGTTAAAAAGTACTTGAAAAATCTTTTACTTAATATTAACCAATATTTTAGAAATATTTTTTAGGCGGCAGGTGTTAATAAAAAACAATTATGATGTACCGGTAAAATAGACTGGATCCCAAAAAAACATCAGAGTTGATCGTCAGACAATTCTTTGTAAACCAGGGTCACTGTTCAAAGACTGAGGTTTGTGTGCAGCTGCAACACCACGCCTCTAAATAACTTCCTGGAGCTTCACCTATTTGCTCTCAGCTTTATAGTTCCTCTGTTGATGGTATTAATATCAGACAATAGGTGACTGAGGTTTAATAACAGAGGGTGTCAGGGTTGGTGGAGGTCAGTAAAGGTGGAACAGAAGCCTTCATATCATAGTCTCATCCAGCCATTGTTAGCATCATTAGATCCATCACTGTTGCCCTATTATCTGTGCCATCTAATTATCTACTGGGCCTCCTCTCCATCGCGTAACAGCAGAAGATGACTTATTAATCCCTGTCACTAAAAAGTAATGAATTATGTCACCGTTGTGTATCTGCTGGGAACAAAAAAACCCCAAAAAATAGCCACTCTATTCAAGTCTGGGCCTAGATCTTAGTGTCTGTATGTAGGATGAAGGCTCCACTGATAACTAGGACTTGTGGTTGCTACAAAACACTTCTAGACTGAAGCCACTAGTATTTTGCCAGTCTTTTTTTTTTGGAAACCAGCAGACAAATACAAACAGAGGTGAAGTTTTACCTCATATTCCAGCCCCTCACGCTCTATGTCCTGTTGTATGCCCTCAAGGAAATCGTTGGGGTCAAAGTATGCATGCCCAGGAGGGTGCCTGAGAATAAAAAGGAAAAAAAAAGAGTGTACAATGAACTTTTAAAAACTGGGGAGAAAATTAGAGAAGCACCCGTCATAATTAGGCCGAAACACACTCCCATATTTGTCAAGTTTGGATTGAATTTCACCCCAGAGCTGGAAAATTAAATGAGACGTTGAAAGGAAGCAATGTGAACTGAATGAAGAAATGACTTTCAGATCAGATATACTGATAATACACCCAGAGGCTCACTGCAAATTAACATGCCGTGTTATTAATTTGACTTAAATCAATTACTATCAATATTATTCATTAAAGGGCATCTGATGCGAGTGCAGTGTGTGAAATGTACCCAGTCTCTGAGCTCAACGCACACACACACACAACACAGATACAAGCACTTTGGGAATATGCAAATAAAATGAAGTGTCACTTTAATATGCCCTGGAGAGGCTGTCATCTCTAGTGAATGGCTTCCCTTTGAACATCGAGCCCCTCCTGAGTGATCACTGGTGGTATTATTTTAAAACAAGATCATCTCAGTGTTTTAAACTAAGGTGACCTTTTCAATACTGCTGGGTTCTGACAAGACTTTAAACATCTTCTTATTTAATTTTAAATTGCACTTCAAATAAATTAGCAATTTGTTCAGGTGAGTAAGTAAGAATTTCCACTAAGCCAGGTTTTTGTATCTGTGGTCAGAGATCGGCTAGATTTTGGACTTGGATTTTAGTCTTGGACTTATAAGTGGAGTTACATCACTTAAATTGCTTAGAAATAATGAAGATGATGACATATTTTGTATTGTTTTATTTCATGACTCATGAGAGACAAAAACATAGTTCAATGCTGGAACAAACTGAAAAAGACAAACTGGAATGTTGTCACAACAACAGCTTTATCTTTCATTTTAACAACTGACATGAAAAAAAACCCATTCATAACTTTTTGAATAATCTTGTGCACAGACAGACAGACACTACCAAAAACATGACCTCCTTAGTGGAGGTCATGCAGAAGGGAGCTTCCTCTGACTGGTCAGCCTAATGATCAGGCTTTTTCCACTATTTCCACATCAACTAGCCCCAAGTGAAATAAAAGTTAAAAGCAACGGTTTTCGTGGAGAAGTTATTTCCCATTAGGCGAGTTGTTACTCACTCGTCCGGCAGCAGGTACTCTTCCAGCTCCGTCATTGGGGGCGAGGAGGAAGGCAGCTTGCTGAGGGCTGTGATGTGCTGGAGAGCGATGTCGGTCTGGGTGCCAATGTCTGACACCTGGAGGTCCGCGGTGGGGCTGACCAGTTTGGGGTAAGGGGCCCGGCGCAGAACTTGCACCATGATGGGCTCCTTGGCGGTGCGGAACGCCTCCACTGCCTGTTCGTGGGTGGCCTTGGAGAGATCCTTGCCATTGACCTGGAAGATCAAAGCGGGGGAAAAACAAACCAGAGAATCATGTCATTGAAAGAAAGAAAGAACGATAAAAAAAAATCATTTTAATCCATCTGTGGGGAGGGTGTTTATTATGCTAAACTGATTTAGTCATTGTCTCTGATTACGAACCCCTCACACAAATCATTACGTCCACACAAATTTAACTCTGATGTTCTGTTTGGGAAACGTCTCATTGGTGCCACGGCCTTTTTTATACAGGGTCATAGCTGGACCAAGCGGAATATGACATTAATTAGAAAGAGTCTCTCTTTAATTAATCAAGTTCATTAGCTGTGGCTGCATGCAGGATTCCTCCTTTTAGCGGAGTAATTTCTCAGCAGAGGATAAATCTGACCTCCTGGCAGAGACAGTGGAGGAGGGCGCTGGGCATTAACCTGAGCAGATTATTTTCAAAAGGCTGCAATGTGCTGTAGAGATGAGGCTAATTAAGTGTGGTTGAGCCACTTAAAGTCTGTGCGCAGATAAAAGATGTGCGCAGAGCCTCTAAATTCCCCGCTCTCGGAAGAATGCGCCACAAGATCCAAAAAGACTTCAAATTTAATAGAGAAGACTTAAACAGGATCTGCGTTGGATGAGATGCGTTTTAAGTTTTTATGGGAAGTCAGGCTTCTCTGCATACACACCCACACATACACAAGCTTGAATCCTTAAAATGGAGCTAGGTTTTAGCAGCAGCAAGTCATTAGGAGTCACTAATCTTCAGCATCTTTTCTCACTCATCCTGATACCTAACAGGCATGCAAGTCAGTGATCGGGGTTCTGTTTGTGATGAACATGTTGGCTCACCTGCCTGGTGGTGCGAGTCTGATTTGAATGCGCAATTTGTAGATTTAACTGTGGTCCTGCAACATTAAAATAGCCCTATAAATAGTAAAATCCTGATGGAAACAATGTGAAAATTGAGAACACATTTCCGTCGGAAAGTACACTTTCAAATGTCCTCAGGTGGTGTCTGTCGGTGGACAAGAAGAGCAGATAGAGGAGGAAAGGTAAAAGCTATGTCAGAAAAGTCTACAGGAAATGATTGTTATAGATAGCTCTTTGAATAGCCTTCATTTGGAGAAATGAGGTTTAATTATGTCTTGATTAACAAGTAACAGTTGGCCTGAATATGGTAAAGACCAAAATGATTTGCTGCTGTCTTAAATCAACAAGAATCTCAAAAATCTCATAGAATCTAAAGATTCTTCATCTTGATTGGAATTATTTTAAGAAGGCATCAGTCCATCAATGGTCTAACAGTTAGCTCGTCGATCCATTTATGGCTGTTAAAGATGTCTACAACAGATAAGATATTATTGTTAGTAAACATTTCACAGAGCCCCACTTCAAAAGATCTAAACTATCTCTTTAGGCAGAGCAGGTTAATCTTAACCCTGCAGGATAACTGGATTATCTCAGCAGATGTTAAACTATTCATTTTCTACATTCAATCTTGGGCAAAACAACAAAAAACAAAAAAGAAACCATCTTTTAGTTTCTTCTGAACAATTCAACACCTAAAAAGCAAGTTGTTCCATCACAGAACATGACGTTAAGAGGTCCAGATGAACAAACAAACATTTATGAACACTGCTCTAATTCTTGGCTATGAGTCAAAACATTATAAAACAAGCAGTGTGTCAGCATGAAAGACACAGAACATATCGTGACTGCTTTAAACCGGAGTAAGCCCCCCCCCAAAATGACCCATCTACAGTCACGTTTGTCTCCCACTGAGAGTCATGATGTTGCACATCAGCTGACGAATAAAAGTGCTTTTGTGTTGCCCTCTTACTGCATGGAGGCCGCAACAGTCCGACGTGGTTGCCAGGAATCTCGAGGCTCCTTGAAGGCAGTGAAGCAGAGACAAAGCCTTTAGCCCCCTGCCCGCTAAGCTTGAGGCCTTCTGCCTCGCTGCTCTTGATAGTGGAAGATTCTCCCCCCCCCAGCTGTGAAGGGGCGGGGGTCCCCTCAGCCTATTCACTTGGCTCACCTCTGACACGGAACAGCCCTTTGCCGCACACTGGGAAAAAACACACAACACTCTGGCACAACACACAATGCTCAGCGACCGCTGGGCTCCTCCAACTGTGGCGTGGTCAACTTCTGTCGTAACTCAGGCACAGCTCAGCCGCATGAAAAGCTTGTACAGCTCTATTCGCGTCAAGTTGCTGAAGCCGAAGGGACCAGACGTAGCACGCTCTGAAAACCTGAACTGTGAAGAAAGGCTCAGTTCGCAAATACAGAACACTTAGACTCTTGTTCTCGTGAGCCCAGGGAGGACTGACACGCAGAAACTGCTCTGTATGCATGCTCTACATTGGTTTATGTTAAACCCATTTTAACTGCACCAAGGAGGCCCGGCCCAACTTAAAGGAATACTAATCAGCTTTAAATCAAACATCCACTGTGCTGGTGTCTGGTGAGGAATTTACACAGCTGTGGCTTTGTTATTCACAACCTATTTTCTTTCATTAAAATGTCACATTTGACCTCTAAAGCAGCAAGTGGAAACAAGTACCTGCTCAGGATTTGGCTTTTTGAAGCTAATTTAGGATTTGAGCTCTCCTCAACACGGCATGTGAAAGCTGTGTCAGTCTTCTGCCTGCTTCAGTAATAATTAGGGGCAGCAGGGGGCGAGTTGTGCGGTGAACTCTGATGCCATGTTGCTGGAAAGCAAATTAAGTTGGACTGAGATGTTGATGGGGGAGTTTTTGTGTCTGCCAGTGTCAGAATACTCTGAGATTACAAACATGTAGCTGAGGAGGCTCATGTGCCAGGTGGCTGGCGTTTCAATTGTTGCTTACTGGAGATGGCTTCAGGTTTTCGTTTAACTTCTTATTTAATCAGGCACCATCACAGAAATCAAATTTCATTATCTATGAGGATTCTGATAATGGAAATGTAACGCAAAATAAATTAATAAAGAAAGCAATAAACAGAACTGAACGGATGCTACTCCAAAGCCCGACCTTCCTTAGTTACGGTTGCTATGCATGTCAAGCCTTTATTTCTGCAGATGTGCTTTAAAATGAGCATGAGGTCAGATTCAACACTAAAGATTTGCAACATGTTGTGAAAAATCTTCCTGCATATCATCAGAGGGACAATCCATTATTAAATAAAAATAGTACCTGAATGGAAATGAATAGAAAAAACTGGGCCAGGTTTGTTGCTACTACTGATTGAATGGTTTAGGGAGGCCCTCAGACTGGCTCTGATGAGACGTCAAAAAAATGATAAATATGACTATGTATAAGGAGTACAAGTAGTAAGAATGTTTCCTGCATAGTCTTGGGCTCAGCTGGGGGCTCCTGTGTGAGGCGGGCCTTCACAACTCCTGGTCTAGGTCCTCCGTCCAACACTGGATTGCCTCCTTGATGCTGCCTGAATCAGACTCTATTCTGTATCTGTCTACCCATTAAATGTGCCTCTGTGTTCCCTGCTGCCTCCATCCTACGGTGTGACGTCTTGGTGCCCTGCCCTGAGGGCTTGATGCTGTCTGTGGAGGTTTGGCAGAGGTGCGGTGTGTTGGTGACTCCAAGTCCAAGTTCAAACTTACGACCTCAGCCTCTAGTGTGGTCTCATAGTCCCGCTTTAACTTTTGCCGGAGAATCCTATCTATTGTGTGTACCCTATGTTAAATGTACGTGCTGTACAAAATACACATCAAATTGATGTCCATCATGGCACAATAAAAAGTCTTGATGAAGTCACTGAATGGGCTTTATAGACATATGTTGCCTTATGTTGAGCATGTACTAAACTTTATCCATTGCATTATTGGGTGGTTTATCATCATGGTGGCAATGTAGTGGACTTCTGGGTGGAGTGGGATTGCAGTAGTGGCAGCATATCCACGACATGGGGTTCGCACGCATCAGCATGACTTGATGGTCGAGGATTTAAAGCAGGACTGGTCACGCTAGCCTCATGCTTGGGCTACAATCATGACAAGGTCTGAAAGGCTCATGGCAGCGTGAGGGTGCAGAAGACTGTGATAGAGACATGGAAAATAGCAGGAAAACCAAACTACAGAGTACTAAAAGTGTAGCACCGTCACGATTGGCTTCACACTGAAGGAGGTTTTCCAAATTTGCTCTGATCCAGCCACAGTCTAATAGGTTGTGGAGAGTGTAGAAATCTTGTGTGAACAGGCCAAACCTTTTGAAGTCTTGGGTTTAGCCTTTGGCTGTCACCATCTTGGTCTTTTGAAGCCAGAAGAGACCATATTTGAACATCAGGCCTTTACATATACACACATATATATATATATATATATATATATATATATATTTATATAATTATGAGTTTTCATGCTCCATTCCTACATGTAAGAAATCAACATACGCTTGCGTCTCATGGTTCCTATCGAGCTGTGAAAGCTATTTCACAAGAGCCTAAAAGAAGCCAATAAAACAAGTTTTTTTGAACTATAAACTTTGTAGTTCAAAAGACAACAAAATGGAGACTTCCTTCAATAACTTTGAATTCAAATGTTTAAACTCTGCTTGTGCTTGACATTTCTTTTGAGCGAATTCAGAAAGTGATAAAGCCAACCAAATCCAGTGGCACAGAATTCAATTCGTAAAACATGACAAATGTTACACTCCGAAACACACCAGATTGTATGCAAAAACTGCTGTTCTGTTCGGAGGAGAGAGAAGGCTGCAATTAGGTTCGATCACACCATCTTCACAGTTCTCACCCACATGTGCCGTTACTGGCTGGTGTCTAGAAAATCTGCAACCCTGGAACATCTACAGAGTGGCAAACTATGAAGAAGGACGATAAATACAAAAAAGGAAGCCTCTCTGCAGAAAAAAAGCTCCACTAACCATTTCTACAGGGTTGAAAAGAACACACTTTTGTAGGATTTTTTTGCTTGATCTGCCTTTTATAAGAGATAAAAATACCTTGAAAAGAGCAGGAACAAGCACTACATACAACCCTCCCTTCCAGTCAATATCTCTTGGAAAAGCCTTTGCAGGCTATTAAGGCAATGCAACATTAGTCTATGATAAGGCTGTTCAATTGCCATATAATCCTTTAATAAAGAGAAGAGGAGTGTTATTAAGGAGCCAGTGTCTCACTTCCTTGGGGAAATGCAGTGAGGTGAACAGAGTGGAAAATGCCAGAAAAACTATCCTGTTAGTGTGGCAGAGGAAAGCCTGGGAACTTCACACAACTGACAAACATCTTAAAAAGGTTTGTGAGCAAGGCCGCTCACCTCTTCATTCTGGTCTGGTACACCTCTTTTAAGACAGAGAAAAAAAAGGAGGAGAAATCTCTATTTCAAAACTGAGAGAAGAGCTGATGTGATGGAAAGCTTCAAGGCCTAAAAGCTTATTTTCAGGGGGTCTTTATGAAGTTTGAGTGGCAGTCTGAATGTAGGTCATTCTACTTGCAAAGCATTGTTAATTCCCCTTTAAACCATTCTCATAGAAAGAAAAAAAAATCAAGCAGCAGCCTAGGATTTTACCGTGTGTATGTTCACACTTTAAAACCCCAGCCAGACTGGAGGCAGAATGAGCTGAATGCTGTTTGATTGTCAATTCATTGTATATTTCTGGATATTCAAAGTGCAATCTAAAAAATCTAACTGGATTCTGAGTGAATTCCAAACATTCAGGCCCATTCTTGTAGCCGGGTTGAATGTATTGCTCCTGTTAAAAACTTTTCCGATGCATTCCAAGTGTAGAAATATCGAACAGCACTCAAAGTGCATTATTACTGCATTCTAAACACTCTGATGATCGCATTCAGGAGAGAACTGAAATGGCAAGCCACTTCAAATCCAGGCAAAACGACCCAAATGCACTGTGAATGAATCTCAATTGCCAAATCGAGATGCATTCAAGCTCAAATGAACTATAAATGCCGTTGGAATCGGTTTTTGCTGCTGAAATGTGGCTCGAATTCAGTCTGAACGTCCTGATCGGTCCACAAATGAGTCTGGACATAACTCAGATCAATGCCGAATTGCATAAAAAACACAGTAAGCTGCCACTGGAACTTCATTCTGCATTGACACCTGTTGATGCCTGGTCAACAACAAGTTTTTTGTCAACCGTTTCACAAGTTTTATACGGCAAGTGAAGAAGGGAGCCAAGGTCAAGATCCTGACCATGTATGGGGCAGCCCAAGAAAGCCCTGGATAGCATGATCATTGAAATAATATTCTGCTATTGAAAATGCTAGTTTTGGCAGCATTTTATACCCAACGGACAACATTCTGGCAGCATTCTTGGGACATTTGTGTTACATTCTAAGAATATACAAAATACATTCTAGGTATTCGAGTTGCATTTGGTTTGAATTCTTCAACATTCAAAGCATGTCCTGTGCCCTTTTCAGAACCATTCTGACTGGTTTTGAGGTGGCTTCAAGGTATTTGAACAGTATTCTTACAAAGCTGTAAGAATTTTGGTTACTTTCGAAAATTTTGCCAGAAAGTGGTGCAAAGTTGGAAAAGTCTTCATTTTGGCTGGTTCTGCTTGGTTTCTGCTGATTCCAAATATGTGTGAGAGGGGCTTAAAGTGAGTCTTCAAAAATCCAAACATATTGTTCATTTATCTGAACGGACCAAAAGCTCTCAACGGTGTGAGACTGGAAAACACATAAGTCATTATTTCCAGGCTTAGTGAGGATTACAGGACAAACAAGTAGAAACTGAATGCAGGCTGAGAAAGACCCTGCTGTTCCTTTAACAGAAACACATGTGGTCATTTTGATACGTTTTTCCCCCCTTAACAAATTAACTGTTAAAGTTAAAGCAACCAGAAAAAAGCTGAAAAAGCCAAAAAAACTAAGATGAGCAAAACAGTAGCTAAAAGCTAAAATGATCAAATGAAAAGCTAATGGCTAAAATTAGCAAAACAAAAGCTTAAACTAGCATAAACAGTAGTTGTAAGTCAAAATTAGCAAAACAATAGCTAAAGCCAGAACTAGCAAAACAATATATATAGCTAAAAACATTAAGATAAAAGCTGAAGGCTAAAATTAGAAACTAAAGAGTAAAGGCTAAAATTAAAATTAAAACAGAATACACTATCTAAACTAGGAAAACAATAGCAAAAGCCTTAAATCAGCAAAACAGTAGGTAAAAGCTGAAAAAAAGACAAGTATGCTGAAGTAGAATTTAAAGATCACAAAGATGTTTAAAGATTTGAAGATTTTCATTCATTTAAAAAACAAAACAAAAAAACTATAGTTACCATTATGGCTTTGTTTGAATTCACACAACTATTTCTTGCCTTGAATTTAGAATAATTCTATATTGCACTGGGTTATTGTTGGCTAGTGATCAAATAAAATGCAACGTCCTAATTGGCTAATGTTTAAGATGCAAGGGAAAGTGAATTACTGACACACATTCAAGGGTAGATTTCCTTTTAGACAGTTAATACATAAATCAAAGACCAGCAAAACTCTGTTCATGGGAGCTACCATGTTGTATTTTTGGAACTGGAGTCTATGCACTTTAAGGGCTTTTAGTCCCCTCTACACTCCAGCACACAGTTATTGTGTTACATGAGCTTTCTTTTCGGAATGAAATCACTGATTACACATAATTGTGTTAGAAAAAATTATATTTCAACAAACAGCACCAAGGTAAGAACTACGTGAAGCAACAGAAGTCATCAGCTGACTAAGATGTATTCTCTTTATTTTAAAAAAGGAAATATTCTGTTTTTTTTTTATGGAGGGGGCAGGACTTAGAACTTGTATTGGGACCAGCCTGCAGGGAAAGTTGATCCCGTTCCAGCTTCAACTTCTTGGTCCTTTCTTTCTGGCACAGATTTGTGAACACTGACATGTTCCAAAGTGAAGGGCTGAGTTCACAGGAAAACCAATATCAGCAGCTGCTCTGAAACAGAGGCTTGTGTCATGCCTAACACTGTTTGCCGTGCATTAACACTGTTGTCTCACCCCACTGCCCCGAGCTTCTCCTTCCCCTGTCCAGCCATAAAGTCACAGACATCCACAATAAACACAGCAACTGCCTGTGAAGGCTAACAGCATGCTCAAGCTCCAAACCAAGGACAAGTCTGTTTGTTCAAACAAGTCAAGTCAAGTTTGCACCTACAGCGACCAAACAGCAGGAGAGACACGCTCCAGAGCGGCAGGGCAATGAAAGCTTGTAAAAGGGACAGAAGCTTATCTATGCAGGGGCTGTCCACAGCCAAATCCAAATCATGAGGATACTACATTTAAACTAAAAGAGAAGCTTCTGCTTCTTTCAGGTGAGAAATCTGTAGGTGAAATTTAAAAATTGGTCCTTAATATTTTAGTGCACCTGGGGACTGGGAAGCTCTAAGAAGGTCAACATACCGTTTGGGTTTTTTACCTTTAGAGAAGCACCTGTTGCTGCCCATCATTCGGGAAGGGATAAAAATAGTTCCCAAACTATTTAGAGTCCATCATTCTATTGTGAGAAAAAATATTCACAAGTGAAAAACATTTAAGACAGCTGCCTATCTTCTCAGGAAGGGAAGTTCCAGTAAACTCACCCTAAGGTCAGACTGTACAATCTGAATGGGCCACAAGGCTTCAGGAACAGTATCCTTAGGACAGATAAGACCAAGGTAGAGTATGGCCATAATGCACAAGGCCATGTTTTCAGCTCAAACACTTACTGCCAAGCACAGTGGTGGAAGAATAATGATTTGGGCTTATTTAGCTGCCACAGGACCTGGGCACTTTGCTGTCAGCTGGCCATGAACCCTGTATATTGAAGTTTCTAAAGTTAAATGTGAGACAATTTAACTGTCAGTTAAAGTTTGGACTAAATTGGATGACGTCACAATTCTAAAAACAGCAGCAAGTCCACAGCAGAATGGCTGAAAAACTAAAGAATCGAGGTGTTGCAATGGTCCAGCCGAAGCTCAGTAACTTGAAAAATCCAGAAAATTGAGAAACAAAACACATTCTGTGTGAAAACATCCTCTAACATTTCCCGTTGATCACTAATTTAAACCACAAGCAAATCTTGTTTCAGTTTCTGCTGCTGATGGGGCCCGTACTAAAACAACAGAGGGGTTTTTGGAGATTTGCTGTAGGAACCAAATGAAACAATACATCCATCACTTCCCACTGAGTTTGAGGCAAAAACACAAAAACAAAAAATTCCCTCACCCGCTAAGAAGAAAAACCAAAACAGAGTTTGCATAGGGCAGACGTTCTTTCAAGAACATCTGACATTCTTTTAGGCTAGATAAAAATGTGTCACTGTACTGCTAATCATTACTCAAAGCTTGTTCTTAAAAAAAGCTGCTTGCTCTCACATTTCATCTGCTGTATCCGCTGATTTGTCAGAATCTTGTTATGTTTTTGTCTTCCCTTTCATTGCGATTGGTCATTTGCGTTCGAGCAACAGCAGGAACACGGGCTCCAGCGAGTGCCCTCTTGATGAAGCCAACCACCTGCTCCAGGGTTTAGCAGATGTGATGGCTCACCGGGGGCAGATTTTAGCACTTATTAAAAACACAGAGCCTGGATCTGGTGGTTGAGCCTAGCTATGGTGATCCTTGCATTGTCTCTGTAAGCTGTCGGTGTCAAACCTCATTACTGGGGTTGAGCAAGCCGAGCTGTGTCCCCGCTGCATTTTCTTTGAACTGGCTTTAATGACGGGGTGTCTTTGACAGTGAAGGAAAGGGGGTGGGGTGAGTGGGGGGCCAGGATTGACTGGATGAAGGACTGTCTTGTGAAAATATTTCCATCTAATTTTTTTTCTGTTTGCCTGGTCCAGAAGATGCCATACTGAGACCATCTGGCTCTGTGACAACTTGGCTCCTCGAGCTAAGCGTGACATATTTTGCAGCCTTCAATCAGAAACGTGGCTAATTAGCCATCTTCTGTCAGGAAATGTTCCAGCAAGCTCATTTGTAAACTTATTGCTCAGCAGATCAATTGCTTTTCTTGTAAGAAGCTGTCCATCGGCAGGCAACAGAAGACAAAAGAAAAAGAAGAAGAAGAAAAAAAAAAGGCAGAGAACTAAGAAAGCAAAGGATTTAGCAGACAAACACTAGTCCAGCATGGATCACAGAGTGAATTGCCAGCTTTTGCCAAGGCTCTAATTAAACCCTAGGTTTTCCAAGATCCGCAGCGAGGCGCAGCAAACATTACAGAGTGCTTCTGGAGAGATTTAGTGACCTGGGCCTGTCAAACGTAGTTTCCAAGGTTTTTGCCTTTAAGTCCTGACAAAAGGGAGTGAGCCTCCAACTCCACATGGTGCTTACCTTTAGCTTTGAAGTACGGGCTGAAGGATCCACAGCTGTTGAATAGGTCAAGTATAAAAAAGGACTACTGGGCTTGCTGCAGCTCAGGTGTTGAATAACCATATTAAAAAAAGGGACATACTTATGTACATCTACAGTGTTGGCTGCCTTTAAGAAAGACCTTTTCCATGCCTGGTTTTACTGATATTTATTGCTGTAAACCAAAAATTTGAAACTATCACCGGACGGCAGTATCTACAAATACCAAAGCTGTTAATGAGTTTTCTTCAAACAGGCTGTTAAAGCAACCAAGTGAAGTGAGAGCTCCTAATTCCACCAAGTCTGCTAAAATGCCTCCAGGTGAATCACGACGAGCAGTCTGTTGACTTTTATCAAACCGTGCCGAACCATATTTTTCATGCTTTCAACATGGAAGAAAGAGCTTAACTCTTTAATGAACTGGAAAGATTTCAAGTGTTCATGGATTATTAGGTCCGAGGAGAGCTGAGGAGAAGAGCAGAATGGGCGGTTGGCCAGGCTCTCTGATTCAGTGGATCTGCCGGTATTATCAGAAGTGAGAACAAAACGAACTTCCCAGAATCCCACACTTCCAAGAGGTACAAGTCAGAGATTTGCTTACACATATTTAATTTATTATAGTCTACTGGAAAAGCCACAGAAAATCGTGCTCCACATACTAATTTAACCAAATGGTTTATGAATAAATGCCACCATCACACTCTAAAGCTTAACAGTAGTTTCAGAGAGAGTAAAGACATGCTCCGCTATATAAACAGTACATGAAATATGATGATTTCGCAAATAATAAATGATAAAATTGGGGTGGTTTGGGGGCGATACCACAGATAATGAAAATCATACACTTTGCTCACGGTGAAATGACACAAAAGGAAAAGAATTCCTCTCCTCCTGGAAGGGAAGTATCCCCAAGATACCGTTAACCCGAGAAGAAGTCTATCCTCTGAATCACTGAATCAGGGCCGAAGCAAACAGTCATTTCCTCTGACAGTTTGTGTTTGTCAGACTACTTTTTGAAGGGTGTGTGTGTGTTTGTGAACAAATTTTAATAAAACTTTCATTGGCTGAACATCTACAACTGATTACCTTTTGGACTCACCCCAATTCAACACAGCTAATCAACCTTAGCAATCACAAAATGGTTGTAACTCGGTGGTCTGTAGGTGGCCGTTCGCCAGCCGACCGCCGGCTGACCGCCAGCCGACCGCCGGCTGACCGCCAGCCAACCGCCAGCCGACCGTGATTTAGTAAAAAAATTTAAAAAGTTGAAAATATGGCTATTTATTATTTGATATTGTAAGATATTTGTGCCAAATATTTACACAACAACAGTTTTACAAAAAGGCACTTTTGAAATACTTTTTTAAACAAAAATACAATTAAAATAAATACTAATTGATTGCACCTAATTTAAGTCACATTTACAAATAAATTAAATTAACATAAATGAAAAAGGGCAAACAAAGCACCAACACACGTCTCACTTCCAGGCCAATGAATAAGAACAGAGAAGTCTGAAAAACAGAGAGATGCTGTACTGGACTGTGCATATCTAATGCTGAATTTAATAGCATAATTTTACTGGTAAACAAAGATAATATTTTCACTAAGAACAAAACATGCTTACTGTATTCAGTCTTGTAAAGCCACGTGCTGAATTTCAACTCAACTAACCCATTTTTGGTTAAACCCGCTCGTTCCATGTTTATTACTGCGGCTCTGACAACAAGCTAACTCCAGGTAGCTGAAGGCGGCTCGGCCTCAGGGCTCATTAGAGTCTCGCAGGGCTCTGTGAACAGCGCACAAACCTGTGCGAGCGGTGGAGGCGTTTATACTTGCCACTTACGTTGGTGCAGTATTCTCCAAAAAGACGAGGGGCAGTACGCTACGTAACCAGTGGAAATACGGTAAAAAGAGCAGATGGTTGAATGGAGCTTGGCGTGCGCGGTCTACACCAAGTTATAAAAGGTGCACGACGCGACACAGTGCGGGACCTTCACGCAGGGGCAGGGACAGCGCGATTGTGTTACTGTTGGCGCGCGCACTCTCGCAAGGTGAGGTAGATAAAGGTAGCAGTTTTGGGGTAGCGGGAGGAAAAAAATATGTGTATAAAAAATGACGTATTTATAATAAACAAGCGGAGTTTAGCCTGGTGGCCGGGTCACCAAAGCCTGGCGGCCCGCCAGGCTTATAATATAGTGGGGGAAACCCTGCTCCTTGGCAGAAGTAACAAAGGAGTTACCTACTGGAGCACAGAGATGGTTTTTAATAAGGAGTCACCTGTGACCTTAACCTTTGACCCCATGAACCTTGAAATCAATAGGCATCATTCTTGACCCATGAGGTGTCCAATTGTGCAGTTCCAACATTACACTGTTGCAGAGTTAGAGCACAGGATCACCTGTGACCTTGAACTTTCAACAAATCACCAAAATTTAAATCACCTTGTACCATGTTTGACGTTTCCTAAAAATGTCATGAAAATCGGTTCATAACTTTTTGAATCTTGTGCACAGACAGACAAACAAACAAAAGCTACCAAAAAACATAACCTCCATGTAGGAGATAAAAAACCTGGGCCTTGAAAAAAAATCGACAGCCATGACTTGACAGGTGTTTTTTAAAATACAATCGTGAACACTTAGCGAGGAACACCAGTGTCAGATAAAAACTATCAAATAAGGCCATTCACTGGTTCCTTTATGCAAAGAAGAAAAAAAAACCCAAATGATGTGGCTGACAGAGCATAAGATAAGGCAACAGCTCTCTTTCATGGTGTTTCTGACCCAAAATGTAAGCAATCATGAACCGTTACTGCACCACAGCAAAACACTCCAAACATTTTAGTCTTTATTTTTGCAGAACAGACCTAATTAAAGCCAAACTACCTGGAGGCACAAGCCAGACACTCTCTGTTATCACTGTTTTTCTTTTTAAGAGCAAAATAATGAGCGATAGCCACAGAGAGCTTGATCATTACATCCATTTAAGCCATCCAGTAGCTACCTTGTGCAGTAAATAGAGATGTAATTTAGTGTGATGGGAGGATAACACTTGGCTGTGGTCCACTGTAGATGAAAAGACAAAAAATTCAACTAAATTAAGATTTAAATTGATAGATAGATGGACGGATGGATGGATGGATGGATGGACAGATGGACGGACGGACGGACAGACAAACAGAAGACATATGAAGGAATAGTCAGACAAATGGCTGGATGCATTGGATAGACAAATGAATGGACAGATGGAAGATGGACGAACAGTTTTCAGCGTATTGATCAGCAAAAAATATCAATTAGTTATGGCAGACCAGTGTCCTTTTAACTCAAAGCAGCCTGTTTTAATTAGTTTTGAGAAGCTGAAGTAGATTCTTTCAGTTTAATCAGTCAACATGCTCAGATCAGAACCAGGACTGTGCTCAGCCACTGTTTGAAAACCTCTTAAGAATGCAAAAAGAAGAAATGCTAATCCGGCTCTAGGCTCTCGTGTGAAAGCACCATCTCGGCGTGTTAATGATGCATCTGTAACACGTCTGGTCTGTATTCTTTGGTGGCAAGAAAATGTGCAAAACAAGCACTCACGTGTTAAACATAAACTTTAGTGAAAGTCAAATGGGGGTTAAAGAGCATAGAGCTCTGAGTCAGCATTCAGTCGACAATGAAGAGGTGGGCTGTGACCGGCGCACACGAGCGGTCACATTCAGGGAACTGTCACCTCTTCATCACCCCCTCCTTAAAGCCGCATCGCGCCACCTCTCGCTGACCCCTCTGACCAGAGTTCAGGCTACTCAGCTGCGAGAGCTCCAACCGGCAATGGCCTCACTCCTCTTTTACTCTACAGCCACCCAGCCTGTGACCCCCGGAGACACGGACCAAACTGAGCTGCGCTTTAACAAGTCGGTGGAAAAATAAGTTTAACGCAAGCTGGAAAAAAATAACCAGGAAACTCCTCCTAGAGGTTGAAGAAGCTTGGCCACAGTACCTGGCAGACTTCATAGAGTAGTTTATATTGTTCGTCAGGCTTCCTCAGGGTACACAGGCTGCATCCCATGGTGGAGGAGATCACACCATCCAGAATCTCCCTCCAGCCACACAGGCAGGAAGCGGACAGAAACAGTTATCTTCTTTTATTCCCTGAGCAGACTCTCTCTCCCTCTCTCTGTGTCCCTGCTGCCTTTCTTCCACAGCTGCAAGATGACTTCGGCTGCCGGGACCGACTCCCCCCCCGGCTTGTGGCTGTATCTCTGCGCTCAGCTCTCGCACGCTGAACGCCCTCCTTTACCTTCCTCCTTTACTCAAACCCTCCCTCCCTCTCTGTCACTCTCCAGCCTACTGCTGAGCTCTTGGAGGTTGATGCCAGATCCCTGCTACATCCACCCCTTCATGTTTATTAAGCAGCTGCTGACTGATTATTCATGAAGGGGTGTGGGGGTTAGGAGTGTTAGCTCGTGAATGGGGTTTACCAACGATGAAGATGAAGCTTTCTTGGTTAACAAGCGTTATTAGAGCCAATATGAGGAAATAAGCTGAGTTATGTAAAGGCTTTTCCATTTCATGACAAGGCAGGGAGTTTTTCTTTTTTTCCCCAAGGGCCTTCAGACGCTTGTTTGTAACTGATTCTATCCTTTTAATTCAAAATTCAAAGTGCTACAAAGAAGCCCCTCCATCTCTGATGGCAGATAAAGAACTGCTTGTGATTTTACATCCAACGCTCTGCAGCTTTAATACAGCGGTCTTTCACCATTCCAGTTAAATTCTCCTTATGCATTTACCTTTAAATGCACAAACCTTAAGTCAGTAGAAACAAATAAACCAGATAAATATTTATCCTGCCCCTCTCCTAAGAGTTCTCTGGCTCCTTCAGTGTCCCCTGTCCTGTGTGCATACAGCAGGTATGACTCCTTAAACCAGATCTGGCATCTGTCTCGCTCTTTTCTCCTGTGCCAGCCAGAGATAAACGCCCATTAGCGAGGCAAGAAGGCCGACAAAGACTTTTGGCCACAGTCTGTCCGTTGGTGTGCTTCGCTCACGGAAAACTTTTCATTCCAACCGGTTGAAGATGTGATAAAACATCACAACAGGATGTCTGTTCTCACCTCCTTGCAATTTGATTTCACTTCTTGCACAAGATACAATTGGATTGCTTAAGTCGCAGGCGCTGAGCCACATACCTGGATCAATTTCACAGCAGGAGGTGGGGAATGGGGGGCAGGGTAGTCCTGTAGGAGAAATCCAGAGAGCCGATAGAGGTATTTTCCTCTTGCCAGATGTGTCCTGTGATCCATATCTATCTGCACCTACATGACTGCTCAGAGACGCAGCGCTGCGATTTGCGTGCAAAGGTTTCCGGTCAAATGCCAAGAACATCTGAATGTAAATTGTATTTTAGCAAAATGGCACAGCTGGCAATAGTCTATGCTTAAAAAAATAAGATGAATTAGATTTTTGCTTCTCAGTGTCTACTCATAAATTATAACCGTTCATCCATCCTACCATTTTCTTTACCCACTTATTCCTGTTCAGAGTCATGAGTTTAACTATTCCTTCAATGAAAATGTCCATATTTATCACCTGCTGCCAAAGATTAAAGGGTGATAATGTTTTCACCCATGTCTGTGTGTGTTTGTCCATCTGTATTGTTAGCAAAATGGCTTATGAAACACAGAACATATTTAATGACATCTGTGAATCAATAACGCTGGGACTCAACCTAATTCAAGATGGCCTCCACAGCAAAGCAATCTCGGCCAACACAAAAATGACTATACTTCAGTGAATTTTACAGATATTGAGCAAATATTTAGAGTGGTAGTGGCTGACAGTCATTCCCAACACATACTCCAAGCACTACCAGATCATGCAAGGTCAATGTTTCTCTGTTTGCATTGAAATATTTAAACAAACAAAAAAACCCATCTTTCAATAAATCCTCACCTATTTGTTCTCACACAACAAACTGTACAGAACATCGAAGACTCCACAAGGAGAGACAGAGCCCAAAAGCTGCCTCGGGCAAACAGTGAAGGTGTCTGTGTGAACTCAACAATCACTCATTATTACCGTTGGCTTTGCCCGTCTGGCTCCGAAGGGCTCCAACGTTTATCCAGAGTAGCATGAAAACTAATTCTCTGTTCACATTAGCTGCACTGTTGTGCCTGGGGCTGGGATCAGTGAAGAGTTTAAGCCTCTGCTCTTGCCGGGCTAATCTTTCTTTCACACTGAGATTATCCCATTCATGAAATCAGAGCGGAGGGCGGCGCTCGGTTAGGAACAACTGCGCTAAAGGCTGGAGCAGCCGTAACGCAGGTAAAGCGCTTATTAATGAAAAATCACAGCCGCGGTAAAATATGGAAACATCTAAGGAGCTGTGTG
Source organism: Kryptolebias marmoratus (assembly GCF_001649575.2). NCBI lineage: Eukaryota > Metazoa > Chordata > Actinopteri > Cyprinodontiformes > Rivulidae > Kryptolebias > Kryptolebias marmoratus. The sequence goes on from NC_051433.1 coordinate 24,556,825, forward strand.
TTCTGTCTTCTGGTGTTCAAACATTTACTTTGTGATTAATTATTAAAAGTTCAAGTGGATTTTATTGTCACTTCAGTGATATGAAGTACATACAGTACGTAGTGAAACAAAACAACGTTCCCCCAGGACCAAGCTGCTGTAAGAAAAATACAAAATAAAAAACTAAGAGTGCACATAAAAAAACAAGATGAACTGACGACACTATACAACATAAAGTACCATGTGTGCAAATGTGCAGAAACGCGAGATGGTACAGTAGACCACATAAGAGTACATAAAGGCAGGTACAAAACTTTAAACACCAATAAATATCGGTGTGGAGATGTGCAGATAATCAGCTTCCAGTTGACTGTGAGTCAGGTGTAGTTAAATGCAGATGTTAATTGGTAATTGTTTTATGTAAACAGACTGTTCAGACCTGACCAGGACTGTTTGGGAGTCTGACAGCTTGTAAAAAGAAAGATGTTGCGCAGTGTGGTTGTGAGTGCCCAAATGCTTCTGTACCATTTTTCGGATAGCAAGAGGGTAAGGAGTGTGTGTCTGATCATCCCCAATGCTGGTTGCTTTGAGGATGCAGCGTGTTGTGTAAATGTTCATGATGCTGGGGGGAGGCACACCAACAATCCTTTCGGCTGTCCTCACCATCTTCTGCAGGGACTTGTGAACCAAACCAGGCGGTGATGCAGTTCTTACTCTCAGTGTTCTGTGGTTTGATCTGTGGCCTTGTCAGTGTGAAGCACATGTCAGCTTTTATTCATGTCTGGTCTGGACATGACACCATCAGAGAGGCTCCTGTCTCAGTGGCACTGAGACGAAATGATAATAGCGCTGTGTGGTTTGTGCTAATGAATATCAACATTTGGGCTTCGCGGGGAGACAAGATGGCCAGAGGTTACCACATCCCCTCCCAATTACCAGCACGGAGCTTCCAGAGTGTGGATCCTAAGCATTTTATCTCTTCCCAGCTAGATCATTCATATTCATAGAGGCCGCCTGGTGTTGTGTCTCTGTCCCAGTAGACCCAGTTTAGGAGTCAGGACTTAAACTGGAAGGATCAGGTGGTGACCGCTGCAGCGCACTGTCGCTTTCTGATTTATAACTATAATGTATCACCTTCACTTCTTCTGGCCTTTCAAAACAGACTTTTTATCTACAGGAAAGAGCAAAGATTTCATTTACAGCTAAGACTTTGGTATTCTGGTCTTTTAGTTATGTCTTTTTTTACTAATTAAAAGCATCATTGTCAATGCAAACAACTCAAATCCAGCAATGTCAAGTCCACTGACAAGAAAAAAATCTAAACAGTTTAACATTTCTTCCATGCCAGTTTTAGACTAAGATCATCTTGTTTTGAGAAATGACAGTTAGTCATTTTGGTCAAACCTTGAGAAGAAAATTTTGTGTGTGAGCTCATGTGATAATGTAAGTGATCTCACATGATTTGTTAGTCACTGGACTATGTGTGAATGACTCAGCTACTACCACGTTAAATTTTAGCTCAGTGTCTGCAAAACTCACTGAGTTATAGCCATTTTTATGTAGGCTAAAATTCAATTAAATTGGTTTGATTCAAAAGTTAATCAGCTGTAGATGTACAGCCAATAATTATGCTCTGGGAGTTTTATTGAAATCCGTCCACTGGTTCATGAGATATTTTGCTATTTTGCCTCACCTGTTAATGTTTAAGAATGAAAAGTAATCTCAAAACAACCTGAATAATAGTAAAATATTACCAACACAAATGTAGCACGAACAATTCTTCCATATGGTAAAAGTTACAACATTGTTAAATCTAAAAAACAGTGAAAGCAAAAACAACTGGACTCACAGAAGACTAACAAAGACCCTAATGAGCCTCTATTGTGAGGAGAGTAAGTTAATCTGCATGTGAATCCAGTTTACAGACCATATCAGCTTTAAAAGTTCAAACTCTTTCTTTTTCTTTTTTTCTGCTTTTTGAATTGAGAAAGCCCCTCAAATGAGAAGCGAAACGTCTTCAGCTACAGAATAGAAGTCCAGTTGTTTCTGTTTTTAACCTTTTCTGGATTTACCATGTCCTGGAGGACTGAGAATCGTCACCAGCATATTACAACATTGTTCTGCTTGTTAGGGCCATCTAGAAACCATAGAAAGTGTCTGCACCTGTGTGTGGGGAGTTCCATTGCTCCAACAGTCAAGCTTCCTTTGGCCTTTGCGGATCTTCAGTATTTTGTAGAAAAGTTAACAGCAAGCATCATCCTATCGTCTTCAGTCCCAATGGTGGCACCCATTCGGATCCATCAAAACATACATAACAGGAACTCCACATTTCAACCTGCCATTTGACAGAAAGCCAAGCCGTTTATCTTTCAGTTATCTGAGCGGAGAAGGGGATTTTCAAAAGTCCGACCTAAAGGGGGAGGGGTGTGTATGTGTGTGTGTGTGTGTGTGTCTGTGTGAGTGTGTGTGTAGATTAAGCCTGCAGAAGGTGACGACAGGGCAGCGTGCAAAGAAACTGGACCCTGATGGCTCGGAGTGATAACACGAGGAGAAAGCACGGTATCCAGGTCTAAGTTTTGACTTTATTGCAGTGTCCAGACGGCAGGAAGTTCAGTGGGGGCTGGCGCGTGAAATGAGGAACGGCAGGGTGGCAGGAAAACTAAGTTAGCTTCATTTAGCAGATCTGTGACTCTCAATATATGTGAGCGTAGCACCAGAGTCACATTAACATCCAGTAAACTGTGGTGGCAAAAGCTGATCCTACTTCTGTGGTGTGAAATCATAAATGCCTTCTACAAACCCAACTCTAAAAAGTTGGAATGGATGAAATAGGCAGTTTAGCATTGTCTTGCTGAAATATGCGGGGTTTTCTCTTAGAAAAAAAACAAAACAATAAAAAACACGTCGTCTGAATAGGAACATCTGTTGCTCAAAAACATGCATATACTTTTCTGCATTCACAGAGCCTTTCCAGATGTGAGAGCTGCCCATACTATATGCACTAATGCACCCCTATACCGTCAGAGAGGCAGGCTTTTAAACAAAGCACTGATAACCAGATGGATGGTTCCTCTCTTCTTTAGTACAGAGGACGTGGCGTCTGTGGTTTTCAAAAAGAATTTTAAGTTTTGATTTATCTGACCACAGAACAGTTTTTCCTCTTTGCCTTAGTCTGTCTGAAGTGAGTTTTGGTCCAGAGAAGATGGCAGAGTTTCTGGATGATGTTCACATCTGACTTCTTCTTTGTATGACAGAGCTTTAACCAGCATTTGTGGATGGTCCAGTGAACTATGTTAACAGACAATGATTTGTTGAAGTGTTTCTAAGCCGATACAGTGATGTCAGAATCAGACCAGTTTTAACTGCAGTGGCCCCTGAGGGCCCGAAGATCACGAGCATCCAATACTGACTTTCAGCCTCATCCTTTGAGCTCAGAGTTTTCTCCACATTCATGAAACCTTTGATGGCATTATGATATTATGAAATATTAGGATATATTCAAAGTCTTTCCAATCTTTTGTTGAACAACAAACATTCTGAATATGTTCAACTACTTTTAGATGCATTTTTTCAGATTGGTGAACCTCTGCCCATCCTTACTTCTGACAGATTCAGCCACTAAACTGCTCTTTTTATACCCAGTCTTCTTGCTGGCCTGTTGGCAATTAACCTAATTGAAATAGTTCCTCCAGTTTGTTCTTACTCGATGGTCAAGATGGTCATTTTCCCCATCTTTTACACAGAAACACTTAAAAATAACTGGAAGATCCCATTAATATCTCATTTGATTACCTAAAAAGAAATAACGATAAGTTAAAATGTATCAGCTTCTTCCATGTAGCAGTCGAATATTTGAACAAGTCCTCCTATACCTAATTAATGGCCAAACATGCGGGTATACAGTTAGGGACATAAATATAACTATATACTTAGTTGTGCATAAACAAGTTATTTCTGAATCAGGACTTTGTCAAGCAGCGTATTTGGCGCTTGTTCTACTGAGTTGCTTTCGGCCAAATACGCATTACCCACCATTTGGATATGGGCTTAAGCGCCTCAAAATCGGTCCTTAAACTTGTAGTGGATATGAGAGGGGAGAGGATTTGCAACACCACTGTGTTAATAGAGGTGTCAGATGAGCGAGCGGCAGCGCCGAGCAGAAGCCAGAGCTAACTCGAGGGATGTTAAAGGAAGGTGTGAAAGACGACGGGAACGAGAGACAGACGGAACCCGCCGAGAGGGGAGCGGAGCGGAGGTAAAAACTAAATATGAAGAGGAGTTTAATGAGTCTCCAGTTCCTCTCAACTGTATCACCGGGGCAGGAGGATCCGCATGTGTGTGTGTGTAGGTTTGCCCACCTCTGAAACGCTGGGCTGTGCATAATTTATCAGACAGCTGTCAGCTTTGTACTCCTATTTGCTTTGCAAGGCAGATCCAAGGCCGACAGGGACCCCGAGCCAGTCGGAGTGACAGCCACCAAAACTGTTTAACGGGATAATCAAACCCTAATAAAGCCATCACTGTCTCCTCAGAGTAATTACTTAAGAGTGAAGGGATGTTAACAAGACTGACAGGCTAAAACGCCATTGTAATGCTCCTGCACTGACACACACAAAAAATGGATATTTTAGAAATATATAGTTTTTATTTTAACGGTTTCCTTTTTGGACACTCCATGAGGCTGCTACCATTACCAAGAGCCTGAAAATTGTTTATGGCTGTGCAAAACTGCTTTCATTTGCCATGGCGTGGGAAAAAACAAACCGTAGGCATTTGTTTTGATGCAGTCACTGATGTGGTTTACTTAAACTTCATACCACAAAAGCAATTATCAAGTTTTGAGTCCATTTTCAAATTGCTCTCCGCAGATGAAATTATTCGTCACTTTCAAGTGAAAGACAAAGCATAAAATTAAAAACATTCTTTCATGCCAGACTTGAGAAAGACAGAAATGTAGACAACTTTGGTCAAACCAAAATACCAATATTTGTGATCTTATGTGATATTTTACAATATGTGTTAATGCTTGGACAATGATACTCGGCTACTACCACATCAAATTTTAGCTTGATATGTGTAAAATTAGCTGAGTTTTAGCCACTTTTGTGTTTTCAAAGGTCAGTTATCTGTGGTGGTCATCTTGAATTGGGTTGTGTTCAAAAGTTAATCAGTTGGAGATGTACACCCAATGATTCATTTCTGAAAGTTTCATTAAAACCCATCCAGTGGTTCATAATAGTTAACTGCAAAGTTTTAAGAACAGATCTTGAATAAAAAGGAAGTACTCGAGTGTTAATCCATTGGTCTTAATGTGGACAATTTCCTAAACTATATTTACCTCCATATTATCACTAGTTAAATATATGACCTAACCTTTGCTACCATAAAACTGACTGTATGGTGCCAAGGTATAACAAAGTACTGTTTGTATGCTAATAATTGCCATGACATTCCTATTCCTGCATGAGGTAACTCATGGTGCTTGTCAACACACTCATTAGGTGGAGCATTAAAAGGAGTTCATGTTTCATGCCCTCTCCTGCTCTAAGGCCAATAACGACTCCACTCAGAGGCTCTGTTTGCAGCTCCACCAGCTCTCCACTCCGCTCAGCTCCCTGTCGCCGGCTAATTCTCCGAAAGCCTTCCTTGCTGCACGCCGCTCCGGCATGCTGGATGGCTGAAGTCACCGACGAGAGCCTCCTGCCAGACTGGACGCTGAGGCTGATGCAGTCCAGTGGACAAAGCTGGGAGCTTAGAGAGTAACACTGCTCTGGGTGAGATTCAATGCAGGGGGGTGGTGATGAGGGGGTGGAGATACCACAAGTTGACTTGTTACAGCGGAGACCCGAATACAGGATAGATTGGGTTCCTGCCTCAGTCTTTCTGACACACTAACATTTCTCACAAGCACCGTCTTCGCACTTCTGTATCTGGCTACTGGCACTTCTGTACTGTTGCTCCAATAAAATTTGGCATTTTCTGGTTGTGAAGCTTAAAGGACACCCTTGAATCGTAAGTGGCTTTGTATATTTATTTACCTTTATTTAACCAGGCAAATCCAATTCAGATCTCTTTTTCAAGGGAGGCCTGGGCCTGAAGGCAGCGTAACATGCATGTTTTTAGACTGTGGGAGGAAACCGGAGTGCCCGGAGTAAACCCACGTAAAAACATGAAGAGCATGTAAACTCCACACAGAAAGGTTCAGGTCCAACCCAGGGTTTGAACCCAGGACCTTCTTGCTGTGAGGCTATGAGCGTGTACTAAATAAAACAATGTAACATGCTCCAGATTCTCTTCTTCTGTAGGTGCGTTCTGAAGATGCACGGCTACTTATAAGGAAATATTAATGAAATGCTAAGGCTCCCGCATGTTTCCATCAACATCAATGTACATATCTGTCGAATCGCACTTTATAATTTCACATTACCTAAAGGAAGCAGCTGAAATTGTGCATCTCAGTTATTTTTCTTAAAACCTTTTTTAATCTAATTTATTGATTTTTAGAGCTTTTATTTTTGAAAAATTAATCTAATAATTTTTAATGCTTTTTAATGTCCAGTGGAAATCCTGTAGTAGACCGGGAGCAAAAAGACATTGACCCTGGAGTTGGGGTGGCAAATACAGTATGGGAAACACCTTGGAGATAGCACCTCTGGGAAAAAATAAAAAAATAAAACAAAAACAAAACTGTGCCCAGAAAATATCTCCAGATCTATTTTAGCAGGATGGTAAGCAGCACGAGACATAAATTAAATTAGATTCCAGTTGTTTGCGTAGGCAGGAATGTCCTTTTATTATACAAGATCAGATGTCTTATATGGGACAACATGTATGAAAGGTTAAAAAAAAACAACAAAAAAAAAAGTAACACATTTGGTTGATTATTTTTTGGTTGTAACAATGCTTCTTGAGAGTAAATTTTAAACAGCTGGAAAGCCTGTTTATTTCCCCTAAATGGTGCCACATTTGCTCAGAAAATGCATTTGTGGGTTGAGCAGCAGAGTATGAGTACGTGGTTTAAAAATCTTCTCTGCCAATGCTAAGCAGCTCATTACGTTACAGAGCTGCCCCGATGAAAGGCTCGGTCAGAGCTGAGGTCGCTGGGAGGTTGACATGCTGGCTGACATCACTCAGACATCTCAGTGTCCTGACAGAGAGCCCACTTGAACCACCTGAAGCCGAGCGTGATGAATGACTGTCTTTAGCACTCTGTGAAACTGGATGAAAATGCTGCTGATGCTGACTGGACGTCTTGACCAGTCTGTAAATCTTTTTCCTCTGTGACCCCAGGCCAAGGCAACAACCTCAAAGGTCTTTTCAGGCAAAGAGGAGCGATTCACAGCCTTCCCCCTTCCTCCTCCCTCCCACCATCGCTTCTGCTCAACCAGTGAGCGACTTCAAAAAGAGGTGTCCATTCCTCTTTGAAATCTAAACATCGCTTTAAATGATAATTAGCTCTTCTTGTGGTTGGATGAACTTTTATGAAAAGGGAAAATACACAGGGAAGATGTGGAGCTTTTAACCATTGCAGGTTTAAGGTTTCCTTGGAAGATAAAAACATTAAAATGAGAACATTTGCCCAATCCAATGAAGAGATGCTGAAGTGAATCCAACTATCAGAAAGCTCAAACATCAAAATATTAGGGTTTTGCTCTGTCTCTTTAATATTTGAACAACTTAGTAGGTATGAAATGACAGGTCCTGCTTAGAAAATTATCATTCACCAAGAGGACAGAATGAGGGCTGGAACTACAAGTTTCACTTTCTCCATCACAGACACTGGAAATTAAAATGACTTTAACAAAACATTTATTGCTGATATGGTAAATTCATAATTACCGTCCACGGGTGAAAGGCGAAAAGTGGGCAATAATATTTTTGCCCATATCTGTGTTTGTGTGCATGTAACCAAAATACCTCATGAACCACTGGATCTACTGCATCTACAGCTGAATATTGTTTGAAGCCAACTCAATTCAAGATAGCCAAAACAGCCAACTGGCCTTAGAAGACACAAAAATGGTTATAATGCTTTACATTTCACACCTATTTTGCTAAAATTTGGTGAGGTTGTAGCTGTGTTTTCATTCACAGCACATACTCTAAGTGCTGCTCATTACACAAGATCTTTGCTTAAAATTTCAGCATTAACTCCTACAGTAAACCCTGTTTGTCTGTTAGCAAAATATTCCAAGAACCATTCAACACATTTTAATAAAACTTTCAGAAATTAATTATTGAATGTACATCTACAACAGATTAACCTTTGGAGTGAATCCAATTCAAGATGGATGCCACAGCTAATCCACCTAAGCAAACACAAAAATAGCTATAAGTCTGTCATTTTTACTGATATTTATGTAAAATTTGATGTGGTAGTAGACAAGAGTCATCTTTAACACACATGCTAAGCATGTTGCCTTGCAATATTGCATTTCAAAATTAGCCTTTTCATTTTGCTTGAGAATCGAGCTTTAAGAATTAGCCACAACATAAACGCAACAATACGGCTTAAGAGTTATAAATTTCAAGCCCTGATTAGTTTTCCTGTTACAAAACAAAAAGGTGAAATACTTTTAACAACAATACAATTTTAACTAGAAAATCCTATTAACAAAAATGTATAACCCTCAAAGAAATGAGTGACAAAAGGAAATCATGTTTTTTTTTTTTTTTGGACTCTCAATTACTGATTATGTTAAGCGTCACCAATGGTCTGGAATAAAGATTAGATCTCCTCAAGAAACTTCTTGCTAATGCTTCCCACGACACATCTGCTGTTGCCATTACAAACCAGGTTTGCCTGAAAGTTAATTAAATTATTAACTCTCAGGGATTCTAAGTGAGAACAATGCTCCCGTTCTTCAAGATCGATCCAACATTTCTCCAGAACAGGGAGGCTTTTAACAACGGACATGCTAATGACATTGGTTAAATGGAAAATTAATTTGTGACATGTGTCAACAGGAGTACTGAAAGGACCGTGCAAAGTGGTTTTGGAGATGGCAAACAAAGACATCCAAGGTGTCAGCGGTTGATTCAGTGAATCTCATAATGCAATACGTGCATAGAAAGCAAACGCTGCTCCTGTTTACTTACAAAATTATTAAACGCTTATGAAATAACCTAATGGAATAGCACAAGACTTTTTAGCATATATACATCCTAAAAAAGAAAAGAGACATCATGCGACAATTATGTAGATGCACTTAGCTGCCAGGACAAAAACGAATTACTGCTGTTAATAGGTTGTCAGGTTAAAAAAACATCTCATTTCTGACTCAGCCTGTGGGCTCTGAGCTATTCACATCGACTCAGAGGTTGAGAGATGGCCCCAAAGTGCAGCTTTTTCTTTGATGCTCTGAACATTAATCCAAATATAATTTCTTCAACACTGTTTCCACTGAAACACCTTTAGAGGAAGTGTGTTTGATTGAGAAATACAAAAAAAAGCTACATACTCAGCCTCCTACTATCCACTTTTTCCCTGCTTTCACACTTCATTCCCTTCCAAATGAAAGGGAAGAAAAGAATGCTTTTAAGGAAAAAGAGCTTGTAATTTCCATCTCGTTCCAACCTCATTTGCGGTGAAGTACCCTCCGAATGCTGCCTTTACACAACATGGCGCTGCGGTGACGCTAAGAGGGCTCGGTCCATTAGGCCGGCGAGGGAGAGAAAGCCATCTTCTTTTTATCACAGAGGTGTAGAGGTGCTGCTGGACACAGAGGAACAAAGAGCAACAGACCGAAAGGAATGATGGATGAACAGGGAAAAGGGTGTGGGGGTGGAAGTGCAGGATGAAGACGGGAGTAAGGAGGGCGAAAGAAGAAGAGTATAGCTTAATGAGGAGACAGTGATTTTCGAAGAGCGAAGCATGGGGGTGGGGGAGGGTTTGAGCTTTGACCTCTCAGATCCCTCGGTGCGTGTGACAGGCCCGAGTTCAGAGGGAGGATTAAGGTAATCAAGAGTAGTAATGAGAACAGAACCCACATTCGTAAACCCCAACGCTCCCTGAAAGCAACAATTATGCCTTCGCTCTTAAATGTGTGTCTGTACCTGGACATCGTCTTTGGCAGCAGGATGGAAAGGGGCCACGGAAGACAGAGACAAAGGCATGAAATAATACTGACGGTCATTCCGTACCGCTGCAAATGTAGCCTCTGTCCAGCTTTGACTAGACTGCTTTTCAACCAAACCTGAGTTAGAAGGGAGGATTTGTTTGAAATGCAAAAAAACAGTTTTAGCTATTTTGAGTTCTAAAACACAGCAGCATGCAATCCCCAGCTGATCTCATTCCATTGATTGTTCCGAGCCCTTGGCATCATAATTAAATGCTCTACACATCTTCAGTATTAATTTTAACAACTGGAAATCAATCTACAACTGTCCTCTAAAATATAATATAATAATAACGAATTAGATTCCAGTTTTAGCTTCCCTTCATTGGCTCCCTGTCAAATTCAGAATATAATTTAAAATCTTACTTCTAACATACAAACCTCTCAACAATCAAGCTCCATCTTATATAAAATATCTTATTGTTCCATATTTTCCTAACAGAGCACTTCACTCTCAGACTGCAGGGTTACTTGTGGTTCCTAGAGTTTCTAAAAGTAAAACAGGAGGCAGAGCCTTCAGTTATCAGGCTCCTCTCTTGCGGAACAAACTTCCAGTTTCTGTCCTTGAGGCTGACATTCTGTCTAATTTTAAGACTAGGCTTAAATTTTTCCTTTCTGACAAATCCTATAGTTAGGGTTGGCTTGGGTTTCCTGAGCTATCCCTTAGTTATGCTGCTATAGGCTTAGACCGCTGGAGGACAAACTGACCACATTTTCTCACTCTGCTGCTGTCTTTACTCTCTCTACTGTCCATGTTTGTATTTGTAATTATTTCTATCATTAAGATGTATTTTTTTCTTTGTCTTTCTTCCCATAGAAACTCCACCTGGACCAGTCATTCTATGTTTGTCTGTGTCTCTCCCCTGTCTTCGTCAAGGCAGTTATCTGCCCATCCTGAGCCTGGTTCTGGTTCTGCTTGAGGTTTTTTCCTGTTAAAAAGGAATTTTCCTTCCCACTGTCATCAACATGCTGCTCAGGATGGGAGACTGCGAAGAACTGAATATTCAGCTCAATCTGCTGGCTTCATTAGATAGAGAACTTTCACTAATTGGCTTTTATAATTTACGTTATTGTTTTTGTACAGTGCCCTGGAGTTACGGTTGGTGTAAATAGGCACTATATAAATAACTGAACTGAATTGTTGCAGCATTTGGATGCCTCATTAACAAGCAGGAAATTTTAGAGTTTAGTGTCTGATTTTTAACAGACCAATGATCTTATGTCATTTTGTAATTGTTTTTTTTTTGTTTGTTTTGTTTTGTTTTGTTTGGTTTAGGAAACAACACCACAAGGAGGCAGATTTACAATCTGGGATACTTTGGCATTTAGTCAAAATTTAGAAATAGTGGAATAGGAATTGCACATTGTTCTATGGGTGATGATCAAAAATTGTGGTGATCTACAGACGCAGAACAAATAGGTCATAAAAATTCCTAAAGATGTCTACACAGAGGACAGCAAAATTTGTTTTGAATTTGAATTAGGAGTAAAGGAATTACTTGCTATGAAATTGAAATCCTATATATTTAAATCAGCCTGCAGATCATTAGATTGAATAAAAGTGTTATGAACTGGTAGAAGGTCAAATCATTCTTATAAGAGGAATTGAGGAGACATTGTAGATCTTTTTCAGATTCAAAAAAGTTAAAAAAACAAAAACAACTGGACTTCTATTCTGTAGCTGAATTCTCAATTCGAATTGAGAAAGCTCCTCAGATGAGAAGCGAAACGTCTTCAGCTACAGAATAGAAGTCCAGTTGTTTTTGTTTTTTTAACTTTTTTTGAATTTACCATGGCCTGGATGACTGAGAATCTACACCAGCATCTTTTTCAGATGTTCTCAATAGCAAGTAAAGGCACAAGAGTCCTGCATCCCAGCAGACACTGACAACGACGAGAGTGAGGAGGCACCTCAAAAGGTCACACTGTCTGCGGCAGACAGGAATACACTTCATTCGAAGCCCGCTGCAATTCTTTCCATTTGCTTCAGAAAGCTTAACTCTAGCTTAACATCTACAAAGGGACATCTAAGTCTTTGTAATGAGGATGCCACATGTCGATATCATCTTTCACAGGCTTCACTTGACCGCTGCTCCAGTTGGACGGAGTCATGTTCACTGGAGCACATCGCTGCCTTCTTTAAAAAAAAAAAAAAAAAAAAAATCACGTTTGCATTTACTGCAACGGTTCACAGAACCCACTTTTTTTGTGGTAATTCAATAAGGACACAAAGAGGCGGGTCAGGCAGGTTGAGGTGGGGCGGAGGGTGGAGGGGTGTGGGGTCATTGTCCAGGACATCTGAGTGACAGGGGTGAGATTAGGACCTCGGAGCACACAGTGGCTACTTTGTACCTGTCAGTCAAGCTGCGACGCAAACAGCCTGCTGGGATGCTGGGGGAAACATATCGAGAGGCAAACGAGGTGAGAGGTCCTTGACCACAGGGCGGACCCCAACCAGCAGATGAATCCCACAGACTGCCTTGGTAAAAAAAAAAAAAAAAA
>NC_051433.1:24570808-24576681 GCF_001649575.2 Kryptolebias marmoratus
TTTGAGTTAATTAGCTGATTAGAGTGTGGTACCAGGTGCCATCAATTTTGAACCTTTTCACAAGATTCTAATTTTCTGATATGATGAATTTGAGATTTTCATTTGTTGTCATTTGTAATCATCAAAATTAAACGAAATAAACATTTGAGATATATGAGTTTGTATGTAATGTATGAATATAATATACAAGTTTCACTTTTTAAATGGAATTACTGAAATCAATCTACTTTTTCATGATATTCTAATTTTATGACCAGCACCTGTAGTGTGGAGTTCAGAGATAATAGTAGAGGCTCAAAATTTGCTAGTTTCAGATAACGAGACCTTTTAGGCAAACAATGTATTTTATTTTGCTCCATTTTTTTGTTTCTATTTATTTTTACTTGTATCCAATTCATCACTTAGTGCCAGAGGACCCTCGACTTTATTTTCTACAGAAGTTAAAACTCTTTCAGCCCCATCTATCTATGTCAACGCGTCTCACAACAAAGTACTTCTTCCTCAGTCCACTACCGACTATACTTCCTTATCTGTTGCTCTCAGCCAGCACCCCATCATTTAGACTCCTTGGAAGTGCTGGGCCAGCCATTGAATTTTTTTCTTTTTGCGGCTGAACGGTGGAGGTGAGGGGGTACACTGTGCCGATATGGATGGCTGTGCTGCCAGCTGGAGCGGCCCAGCCTCAACTTTAATGTCGAATAAAGAGTGGAGTTATTTTTTATGTGTTCGATAGGTTTCTTTTTTAACAGATTAATATCTGGCTAAGATAATCCAGACACGTTAGAGTGGTGTCTTGCTGGGCTGTGTCTGTTGGAGGCTATTTGGTGACTTAAAATTGCAAAAAAAAAAAAAAGATTTTTGCCTTGGGGTGGTGCCCGGTGTCTGTTTGCCTGGGACTGCTGCTGCCTTCTGGGGCTGGATCCACCTGTTCTTTCTGCTTTTGGGTGCTCTAGATTGCGGGCCTTCTACTGTTCACGGCACTTTTTTAACTGTGCATCTGCAGGTGGCAGATTGACACATATACACCCACATAACATGAACATACTTTTTTGTCTTTCTGTTACACATACTGGCATAGTCACAACAGCATTTTGCGTCATTTTCGGTGTTTCTGTGCGGATGATTATATGGATATTTTTAGAAACAATAAATGAAAACACACTGTTTTGGAAAAACTGTTTCTGTGTGGACAAGGCCTAAAATAAGCTGGAAACAAATTAAGACATTTGCCTAAAATGCAGCTGTAATGAGCCTGAAAAAACTGTTTTTAGTCTTGTAAAAAGGTCTGTATGTGTGTGTGTGTGTGTGTGTGTGTGTGTACTGGACTGTCATGAAGGCAATGTCTGAGAGGACAATATCAATACAGCTAATGCGCACACACTAGGCAAAACCCTTGTCGCCAAGGAAACACAAACCTGTTTCTAATTGTTACTATGGCAACCTGCATCCAAAAAGTGGAAAAGGTTTCTTACAGTGGACAATGTCCTGGTGGTAGCAGAGTACATGACAAAACCTAAAATCCAGATTCAGTGTTGGGCTGCATGAATGTAAATCATCAAAACACTCCACAAATAAAGATAAATGAACCCATCAACTCAGCTCAGGGTAGATATTCTTTCATAATAACCAACAATATTTTGTTCTCATTACCAGGAGAATAATGTTCATTGTCAAGCCTGCAGGTCGCTGCTTGGCCAAAAAAACAGCTTTCATGCTGTTTCAAGCAGCTCAACAATGCACATATTCATGTTACACAACCTCAGCTGGACAAAGCTTTGCAATATCCGATGGGTTCAACAGGTGATTCTTGTTTGTAATAAGCACAAGGTGAACATGGAGCAGTTTCTTTTGGTCACTCTGCTGATAGGATTAGTGTTTCAGATGGGAGAGGCTAAAAGATGTAGCAGATACACACTATGAGAGTGGGGAGGGCCATGCACATAGTCCTGCATGCTCCTTTGATGCCTCTCTGCAAGCAGCGGGGGCAGAGATTAACTCCCGATTACATCACAAATCTGCCCAAAAACGTTGCCCCCGGCTAATACACTCAACAAAGAGATTTGAATTGTAGAATGCAGCCTGATGACAGAAAAAAACAAACGCAGACATTCACGCTACCGTTTGCTCCACAGCTGGTGGGGAAATAAACGGAGTTAACAACTACTACTGGATGCTGAGAGTTCAGCTGTGATCTCAAAGAGCTGGCATCACCCCGGTCTGATCTCATCTGACAGAGAGGTCATGTAATTGGAGAGGGAGAGAGAGAACCGACTGAGTTAAATCCACAAGGCCTCACAACAGACAGCAAAAATATAAACAAATAAAGATGGAGGGGTGACCTTTGACACCACATATACCGATATACCTTCCCATTTTCCTTCATGCTGCCATTTAATACTAAACAAACCATTAAAAAAAAAAGAAATTTTATATCATGTTTAAAAGTGAAACTGTCAGTGTGCAAATTTGCCACTTCACATAGGAATATGTTGTAGATATCAGTGTGAGAGATTCTGCAGGTATCCATCCACAGACCAAACAACTGAAGAGTAAACCACCTCATCCACTCATCCTCTCTGCGGTAAGTGAGAACGACATCAGCACAGCTCATTACAAATTCAAGCATTAAAATAAAAAAGATAAGAGATAACTGGAAGCCGGTGGGTAAATTCAGAAACAGACACTGTTTTGTTGCTGTCGGGATCAAATAAAGGTATGAAAGACAACACAGGATGAAGTTCTGAAGAGTCACATCACCACCTACTGGTGGAATTTAAAAGCCTGGAAGCGAACAAGCGCATGAACAAAGAAACGTCATGTTCAAAGCATTCTCTTTAGGTTTTATGGTGTACAGGGACACTTTAATGACTTTCTCAGGTGTGCAGTAAGGAAGAAGAAAAATTACATAAGGGCAGGAGGTGGGAAATAAAGGGAATAGGAAGAACACAAACAAGAAGGCAGATTTGAAGGGAGAGTAAGATGGGGCAGTCTGGGAATTTGTGGAAACGGCTTCAACAAAAGGCTTCATTCTTAGAGGGCAGAGGAGGAGCCATGGTGGTGTTTACCTGCTAGATTCTACAGCAGCTCATCAATCACACCATCCGCCCCAACTCCTGTTGGCATTTCTTCACTCCTCCCACCCTCTGGGTTCACATCAACAACCTCTCCAACACTTGTGTGTGTGTGTATGTGTGTACATGTCTGTGTTTGGATGTTTCAGTCGCCCAGCTGGTTATGTCGACAGTGGGAGGAGAGAGAAGAGGAAAAAGGAGGAAAATAATCTTAGCAAGCTGGAGCCACGGCTCCAGTCTAGCATGACTAACATGTCTGCTTGCATCCATGGCCCTAGGGGAAAAAAACCCCCACAAAACATGGACATAACACCCTGCTCTCCCACCTCCTCCTCCCCTTCCATAATCAGTTCAAATGCTTACTTTCCCCAAGTTAAACAACATTCCCCTGCTTGCTGAAGTAATAAAAGCAGCGACAGGAAAGCTACTGGAAAAGCATTAAAGTGGAATCTGTTTAAACTTCTCTGTATGGACACTGTCAAAAAGAATGATCTGTGTAAAGCTGCTTTTCCTGTTCTCGCGGCTCTGTTGACTGAAGAATGGAACACCCACAAGAGAGCAGCAAACTGGACAGCATGAGAGGAGGGCTGCAGCCTTTACAGCCTCAGGGGGGATTGGCCCACCTGTTCAAACAGCCAGAGCTATCCCAAGGAAATGAAAACTTCCATCTCTGCAGAGCTGTGCAGATCCTGCAAGCCAAATCCCTTTCACTTCCTCGCTGGCTCACTCACTATCTTATGTTTCCACAGCTGGATCTAACAGCATCTCTCCCCCCCCTCGCGCCTATCTGCTCATCTGCACAGCAAATACAGATCCCTCGATGCATTCGATAGGCAAATTAAAGTCTTCAACGTCAGCGTTTTCTGCTGTGTGCCACATCGATGTCAGTGAATGTTGTGAAGCCCAAATTAGAAGTGGGCCACGGCAGCTCGTTCCAAAGCAGCACACAGAAGGACGGCTAAGTTTTGAACTGGCTGAATCTGCAGAGGTCAGAGTCCTGAACAGAGTGCTGGAGGCAAGGGGAAGAGAGGACGACAGGCCAATCATTGCTCAGGCCGCTGCTCGCACTGAGGCGTAAGATGACTCTCTGGGCAAATTGTGTTCTCACTCATGTGGCCTCAAAGTACTGTCATTTTAAGACAGAAAAAAATATATACTTTTGCCTGGTCAAGCTAATCTAAATGTAGAAGCTGGTACATTCTGGTTTTAAGATCAGAAATAGAACCGAAGTGTCATGTGTTCCTCGTTTAAATGACGTGTGATTTATTGAGTACCTTTCACAAGACTGCGGGGAAATACAGTAATTCACTTTGTCATCACTGAGCAGCATTACCTAAATGCCTCACAGACAGTCCCTGTCTCTTTCCCAGCCGGTCTCGGCCTTATCGGCAGACTGTTGGCGTCTAATGGGGCAGACTGCTGTACCTGGAAATAAACACCGACTTAACTGCTCCATCGCCATGAGGACACCCTCAGGGGAAGGTCCGATGAAATACCTGATGATGGGAGAGAACAATCTGCCAGCCAGTGCCATCAAGTTGTCCTAATGTGAGACTAATGTCCTCCCATGCATCTGTCAGGGCTGTTATTACCGGCGTTCACCGGGTCCTCTAACACAGACTTGTCGGATGACTCATGCGACAAAACGGGAGGAGGTGAGGTGCCGTTAATGCCTTCACCCAGTTGCTACACTACAGGTTAAAAAGCCCCATCCTCCTGAATGTTGGGCAGCGAGGTGCATGCGATCACAACTCTGACTGGTCCTTGCAAGATCTGACAACTTGAGAGACATCCAGCTCTTTGTTCCCCCTGAAGCTTCCACCACAAACCTCAAATTACACCTTTCAGAGGAGCCATAAATCAGAGCTTGTTGGTTAAATGCTTTCGTGTCAGACGTAAAGCATGAGCTTGACAGGTGGGGAAAAGTGAGTCAGCTAGTAAAAGGAAGAGAGTGAATGTACCTGCGGTGGAGAATAATCAGGCTGGAAGCTCTCAGGACTACAAGTGACATGTTTCGTTAAGTGGGATCATTGTTTCTGACAGCCAGCTTTGAAGAGTGGCACGGCTCTGAAGCTGTAAGAGCACACGCTGGCCACCGGGGGTCGCTCCTTCCCTCTGATGTTTTGCAGTTTAGGGCTAGAACAGCTGGATGGAAGTCAGGAATGATTTTCGCAGAACTGAGCCATGATCCAGATTTAAAATGCCAGCCTGCCAGGGTGGGTGCCACTCCTGCAGGTCGATCTGCTCTCCTCTGGCAGACAGCAGCTCTGGTTTCACATTAAATGCATATATTAAAGAGCATATAAATACCCTATTCAACTGTCACAGCTGCCTTTAAAACTTGTAAATCCCCTTTCACTTGTGAAAAAAAAGAAAAAATCTGCTAAAATATTCCTTTGTCTCAGGATTAATACTGCAGTACAGCTCTAGGGCTCGTTTAGAGAACAATGGAAAAAGTAAAGTGAACACAAAACAATACACTATCTGGCTAAATTGTTATTTTAGTATTAAATCTGTTTGGTTTGTTGGTGCAAAAGACCTCACAAGAGGAGGGGGAAACACAGGAAGATGAGAAATGCAAAGCTCACTCGTTAACATTGATCTTTCTTTGCAGGTGCTGGAGAAAATCTTTTTTTCCACCCAAATATAAAAGATAAGAAGAAGAAAGAGAAGTTTGCTGTTCCCACAGTGCACTGCACAACCAGCAAGGCTCATGGTTGAAAGTGCCCTTCTTTGTGACTATTCTAACAGGCAGACAGGAAGTACCTGTGTCCAGAGGCCGGACTGCCTGCCCATCACGCG
>NC_051433.1:24576727-24617644 GCF_001649575.2 Kryptolebias marmoratus
CCCCCAACACAACATCATCAGCTTGACTGGAGGGATCCTGTGCTGCCTCTGTAGCTCTAAACACGACTCCCTGGCTGTCTGTGTGTAAACAAACATATTCTCTCAGTACGCGGCACAGGGGAGTACGTGCTTTCATTCTGCTTCAACCCTCAGGCACAGAAAACACAGGAAAACAGCATGCGGTAGAACTGCTGGCTTCGAGATCTGCCTCTTTACACTGAAGCGTTCAAAACATTAAATGGTTTTCCCTCAGCTGGGCTGGAAATACAAACTGTAGTAAGCTGCCACCAGAAAGTAAAGAAAGAAAAAAGAAACAAGGGAGTTCTGCATGGTGTACATGACTAACAGAGGTCTGTGATTATTAAAAGGAACCCGTGTGGTTGAGAGGGAGCCAGGATGAGCCAATCCTGATGGGTCCAGGGTTGCGTTTTGGTGACTGCGTCTGGAAGCAAACTGTAAATGAGGGGCTGGCCACACCAGCCAGAGGCAAGTGGCCAAAAGTAAACAACTCATTTTGGTGCTTAGACCGGAGGAGTTGCCATAATTGCTACTCCTCGTGAGAAGATGGGGAGAGGTTTAGAGAAAGGGAGAAGAAGTGGATGTGAAGGAGAAGGAGGAGGAGGAGAACCGGGACACGAGGGTGGAAGCAAAAGGGCTGGGGCGGAGGAACCTGGTTCTAACCCTCACATCGATCTTTATCTCAAACAGATTCCCAGGAAAAGAAAGCCCAGGGCAGTGAGCACAGTTCACACCAGCACTCCACTCAGAGGTCAAACACTTAGTGTTGCATTTTCAGCTCCAGAGGATCTTGGCAAATCATTTCTAATGCCTCAGAACTAAAGTTTTGGAAATGAAGTTACTGGGAATTTATGATAGCATGGAATCAGATAAAAAACAAGAATAAAAGTTTTCTACCAAGTCTTTGTCTCCTGACCTCCCTGCTATGACCTGAAGTGACTTAAAAAAACCCAACTCCTTCCAGACTGAAAATCCAAAAGAATTCTACAACCTAACTTTGGAAATGATTTCAAAAAGGAAAAGGAACAGTGTTGTATAGTTAACTGAGGATAAAAAGTATGCTTTTGTTTGTGCGGATTTTATCGTTGCTGACGTTATTCTGCTTGTCCATATCTCTGTGTAACATCTCTTGACATTCCTCACAACAGAGTTCAATTAGGGTCATCTTTTTTTCTTTGCATGATAGAAACCTTGAAAAACAAGTGAAAAGCATTCAGGGGTCCATTACAACAAAGTATTACAAGCTACTGTTTAACTTTGAGTAACAAGCTTGAACCTTTGAGTAAATCACACAAGCGACTCTGTGTCAATCATTTCTCTCAAAACTGATTATAGCTTATCCACTGCCAAAGCCAATAAAACGGTCTTGCTAATGATAGAGACAGGGCTTATTAGGTTATTTTTGCCAAGTGTCTTTTTTCAGTAACATGTCACATACTGTATTTCCTCATGAAGAGGTCAGAGGAACTAACTAACCTTTGGACTGTCATCCACTTGAGCCACTCTTCTGACCATCAAAGAACCTTCCATCAACTTTGGCATCTGACAAGCTCTGGAAATTGCCTGAACAAATTCCTGAGCAAAAGTATGCAACGTGACTATCGGGGATTGATGCTACTTCGTGCCCAGATTTCAAAGCATTTACGCATCCCCAGTGGACAAAAAAGTGTGGGGGCTTTGAAAAGGGGGAGCATTGCCAGGTGCTCCTTTGCAGATTGGAGCAAAGCTCTTGGTTACAGGGTTGGGGTCGCCATCACCACTGAAGTCCAATCAAACAGCTGAATAAAATAAAGCCACTCTGCCTTCCCTTCCCAAAACGAAGGCTCTTAAGGATCAAGATCCACACAGAGAGCTTCTCAAAGGTCAGCTCTGATAAGGAGGGTCTGGATTACAACCACCCAGCATTGATTTCTCTCTCCATACCCTTTATAATACATGGGGTAAAAAAAATCAAGGCTTTTTTTTTTTACTTTTGGAGTATACTTCAAAAACTGAATTTATTTCTTTGGACAAAAGGAAAAGCCTCCCTAATGGTCAAAGATGACAAGGAAGAACTTGCTCTTATGTTCCTTCCCCCCTTTTTGAAATTTTCTGGTTTCAGAAGGCCAGCTTCAGTTATTCAGGTTTAGCAATGAAAGAAAAATAAAAGTGCTAGGATGCGTGAGAAGATGTGATACAAACATGGGTGGATATGCAATTTAGTGGGTACAGAAGATGCCAAAGCAAACAGGAAGCAAAGAACTCCTCTGCTGCATACTCACACCCATTACATAAGAATTGAAAGAAAAAAAATAAATAAAAAAACTGTTAAGACTTAAGGCAAAACACGGTGTAAGAGAACAAGATCTAAGAGTGCAAAACTAAGAGAATAAAGGAAAAGAAGTAGCTTAGAGCACAGAGATGGGGAGATGGGAGGACGTAAACACAGGCAGAGAGGTGAAATGTGCGTCAGAGATATGGCTCGGGGCTCGCCTGCTGAACATAGTGGGATGCCACTGATGGACATGTCTGACATTGTACTAACAAGCAGCTTGCATAAACACATC
Source organism: Kryptolebias marmoratus (assembly GCF_001649575.2). Lineage (NCBI taxonomy): Eukaryota > Metazoa > Chordata > Actinopteri > Cyprinodontiformes > Rivulidae > Kryptolebias > Kryptolebias marmoratus. The sequence continues at coordinate 24,579,292 of NC_051433.1, forward strand.
AAAGCACACACAAATGTCAAAACATACTGTGTAGCACAAAGGCATTACTATACATCATTAGATTTTGTGTCTTTATGTAAACCCTCTACTGACTAAAGCTCTTTATGCTCCCTAATCCCCCATAAGTCATGAAGTAATAACAGTCTTGATCTAAATGTCTTTTTTTAACCACCATTTGACTTGAGCAGCAACTATGTATCCTGCAAACAAGACCAAAACTGAAGTGTTAAACTAACTTAGGAATGAGTTTGAAAGACGCCATTTGACCACACAAGGAGATGGCACCAAAGTGCACGATTGGGAATGAAGATTCCTGTGTTTATAGTCATATGTATGGTCCTACCAATTGTCCTTCAAAAGGACAAACAACCAAAACACATGCAGATACATTTTTCTTTGAGCAACTTCCATTTGACAAAATTTTAAAAAAGGGTTTCTGTATGATTGTCTTTAATAAGGTAAGGAAATTCTCTGATCGCTTCCACGTTTGAGAAAAGTAGGAATGCTACCGAGTGTGCGAGTCGCTCAGGAGGAGGTTTACACAATCGTAGGATTTGTATCCAGCCAACAGAACTCCTTCTAGCTGTGCAGCAACTCAATGGGGTTAAATTAAAGCCAAGCTATGCAGCTCACTAGGATGGCCCTTCAATTAAACCAGTCGTTTTTTTGTTACAACAACCTGGCTTGTTTCTCTCATTTATCTCCCTCATAAATGTCACTGACCCCGTATTAATTTCATAAAGACTCTGATTAAGAATGCTTCACTGACTCTTGAGGTCACATTTGCCAATGTTGAAGGGTGAAACGGTTGGATGCAGCAAATGTCAGTGTGCTGCCAGTTGTTGGAGCTGGTGCTTATGACCCCCCCCTTACAAATGCCAAGGCGATGCCAACATGCGCCTTGATGAGCTGGAACGGCCAACCTATCATGAGCCAGAGTTATAATTTCTGTACTTCTAACCCCTAGTGTAAGTCATCAGCTGATCAGCGAACCACCCCCCACTCCCTCCTCTGGCAACTTCCCCTCAAAGCCCTTGACTTTCAGGGGATTAAGAGTCACAGGAAATGACGAAAGAAAAACTGAAAAAGAAAACAATGGATTCAATGTGAGGGTTGATGAAGAACACATGCTCATTCACAGAAACAGTTCAGGAGAGGAGAAGGCTGCTGTCCTGTTACTCTCTCGTGCTGCAGATGAAGCACAATCAGATGGTAGCAGATGGTACTAATAGCAAGGAAGCGTTGGGTAGGGGGAGGGGGTGGGCGGTGGAGACAGTAAGACAAAGCTCATTATCACTTTTCTCTGAATTGCATGGCCCATCAACCCCATTCCTCTTCTCGTTTCTTGTCAGATAACACTGAAACTCGAGAACGAGGTGGTCTAGGACTTTAAGGTGAACAAAAGGAAGTCTTGACAAGCAGCAGCACTGGCCACACCACAGAAGACAACAGTCATTTGTTACTTAGGTGAGCATTTTCACTGTCTGCTCCTTCATGAAGTACAACTAAATTTTACAGAGGTAGACTCTGGCAAAAGGGCTGGGAACAAATGAGCTCAACTTGTTAGATGTTAGCATACTCTGGAAAATACAGTGTAAAACAGAGATAAATTTGTCAGTTCTAGAAAAGTCAAACTAACTATCACCCGTTGCCCATCATCCAGGGAACTGTACATGCACTGCAACATGGCAGCTGCTATTCTTTCTATCCTCAAGTCGAAACAAGGGCAGCTGGACTACTTTTTAGATTCCTGAAGACATCTAGAGGACAACAGTCTTGCTAGGATTACCATGTCCTGAATGACTGCGAATCTACACCAGCCATTCACTTAACATTTTTACTGGCAGTCAAGCCAACAAAACCTCATACGCTGCCTCATTTCTGTTGACCTTCCAGAAAAAGCCCAATTTCAAATCTTTTCATTAAGCAAATGCAATCACAACTGTTTATAAATGCTGAGTGGTGCCTCGAGCTCAGCTTGGTTGTAAACCCTATATGCAACTGAGGGCAGTTAGCAGCCAAGCGAGGCTGAATGTGATCCCTATCTGAGGTCATGACTGAGTGGCTGAGTGTAAGGGAGAATATAAGCGAGCCAGCAGAACTATCAACGTTTACGGATGTGTGGTCTGGCCAAAGTGGATGAAGGTTTGGAAGGGAAATGAGGTTGAATGTAAGACTGCACAACATGAACTGTTTTTTTTTTTTTAATTCCCCATGGTTAGGTTGGCTTGTCCTGCACAGAACTGAGTTCAAATGTTCTATAAAACAGAAGAAGCAAAAACACACTGAATGTGGTCTCTGAATGATGCAGCTGTTTCTTCCTAAAACAGGCAAACCTAATGGGCAAACCAGTGGTGATGTCAGTCATCATTGGCAATGCAAGTGAACAATTTGGTTACAAAGGAATGCCCTCGGTCATAAAAAAAGTGATGAAATCAGCGGTAAAACACGAGACCTTCAGATGATTTATTTTCAGCACATGTACAGTTTTCCTGTACTTGACACCTTTAACTAAATGAAATGTTTTGCTTTTTCTCAAGTTTTAGCACAGATTGCAATAAACAGATTTAATGAATAATTGTATCTTGACCTGCCAAATTAATGAACTGTGTAAACAGTTTAGATACCACTTTGGAAAATGATTTACTTTAATTTTATGATATTTCGTTGCATGAACTGATCAGCATAATATAATTATGAACTTATTTATAAATATACTCCATTATTGGTTCTTATGGTCATTGCCACTGATTTTCCTTTGCATTCCTTCTTTTTTGTCTGTATCTTAAAATCCCCCAAACCTTTTGCATCATAGACTAGTTTCATAGAAGACAACTTTCCCACAGACTAGTGGGGAAAAAATAAGTTCTCTAGCAATTTTAACAATGTTTTACTCATTTTTGATAAGGTTAGATTGTAAGGTTTCTAAGGTCAGCTTGTAGGCGTGCTAGGGTTAGCATGTATGTTTACTAGTACAAAAAATAACTGAGTTTAGCTCAGAAAAGAGGTGTGAACAAAAGTGGTTATTTTTCAAAAGCCCTGCAGACCAATGAATGTAAAACTATATATAAAAGAAAAGTTGTTTTTCATTAATGATCTGTCGACCAGTACCAATTTTAGGGTCAGGTGGTCCTGGACCCCTGCTTTAAAGTGTTACTGCTTCCAACCAAATCCAATATTGACTCTGCTCATTCTGTGTGATAAAGACATCTACAACTTCCCCACAATGTTAGAGTCAATGTTCTTATCTTTTCTAGCCCTTGTCATGCACCTCTCCTTTACTCCCCGTTGCCTCCAGGATGTGTCTAGGGTCGGTAAGAAGCAGGTGGGTTATGTAGCACAAAGGTCCGGGTTTTAGGAGGAAGTGAGCAACTGTGTTTGCTTCCTTGTCAGTCTGGGGTTCCAGGTAGTCTATACTGCTACCATTCATTTTAAAAGACTTTCTTTTCTTTCTGTGTTTTCAATTTTGACATTTGGCAAAAATTAAAAGTCCCATTCTGAGACCAAAAACTGTGAGAATGGGAAACAGTAAAATGAAATTGAAAAAAATAAAAATAAAACAAGAAATTAAATCTTTAGTCTTGAACATTTTATTCTAAACATTTTTCATGGACAATGTGAACAGGATTGTATGGGTTTTCCTTTTTATATATTTCTTTAATTATTCCCATTTACTTTTTAAATCCTTACTCCTTTTTTTTTTTTTCCGGCTACTTCTTTCTTCACGGGGCAGCACATCGATAAAACTCGCATGGAGGACTTGGCGGATGTCTTTCCTGAAGCAACCTGGGCTTGAACCTGCAGCCTCAGGATTACGAGACCATCTTTTTCAATCCCAACTTATGGCACATTTTTTGAAATGCACGACCACGACTAATCTGTTTATGTCAGCACTCTGACTTTGTAAAAAGCTCTCAGCTGGACAAGTTTAAAGATGATGATCAGGACAAAGTCAGTACAGGTTAAGTCTTTATTATCCAACGACCAAGATTCCTACTCCTGACGCCAAACTGCCAATGGTAAGCGGTTTCTTTTGCAGCGCCTGCACTGTAGAATGAGGAGGAGAGATAGCATTGGCTTGCATCTGCAATCTGCAGCCAAGTTTTGACTGACGCGCAGCATTATTACCATGACACAGGCTAAGGAATGGGAGCTCCCAGATTACAATTTGCACATTATCTTCTAATGCTGCTCAAGTGAAGAGCCTGTCACAACAACAGGTACCCTGGGGATATCGTTCTCTCCCTCTTTCTCTCTCTCTCTCACACACACACACACACATCAAATAAACACACACCTCAAAAAGGGACGTCAAGGAGAAGCAAGGAATAGGAAATATAAAACATAAAATTGTGACATTTCTACTTACACAGCACGTCAGAAAGGACTTTATTTCTGGCAAAGGAAAAATCTCTTACCTGCAGAGACAAAAAGAAAAAGAGAAGAAGAATGTTTAGTGTATTTTTCAGTGCTCGTGTTAATTATTTGTCACTTGGTTTAGTTCTTTTTTTTCCTGCAGGCATCTAGAAGGTCATCTAGATGGTCTTTGTTTAACACAGTACCTGAACTTAGCTGGCTGGGCTGAATTCCTCTCCCTCCAGTTAATGCTTATCCTTGACATCACTTACCACATGAACGATACAAGTTGTAGATAAGTGCCAATAAAATTTGTGTGAAAAACTGTTGACTTTAGAACAGTAACAGTGACCACCGCTTTTCATAAATTAACACTTTAATTGTTAAAACAAGTTCATTCGTTCTGCTACAATTTACTAACTTCTCCTGCCTTTTTTGTTCATAGGACTGCTGTTTCCAACGTGTTCACTTTTTAATGGTTCTTTGAAAATAAAGAAAGGTCTTTTTCTGGCTTTTTAATTGAGGTCCTGCATTCTGCTTAGCAAAAGATCAGAACTCGCACACCGAAGGTTTCTGTAGAGAGTATTTGTGGTAACTTTGCTGCTGGAATGAGCCTTGTGGAGAACTGAGGCGTTGGTGGAGATCAATGTAAGACTTAACAGACTGAAATTTGAAGTGAAACATCTTATTATCATCAATTTTAAATTAAGTTAAAGGTAAATGCTGGGATTGAATTTTGTTATAAAGGCCTTTGTTGCCAACAACATTAGCACCTTTCACACAGCACGTCAAACCTGGAATGTCTTCCTTCTGCATCAGTGTCGTATGTGAAATGAAAAAGTAGGACCACCCGGTGTAACGCCCTAACCCACTTTTACAAAACCCTTTCAGGCTAGGCCTGGGATGCCTTCTTCCTGTCTCAGTGTGAATTCTGAAAAGACTAAGTTGATTGGGAGGCTGAGGCCGACCTACCGCTGCCAATGGCAGCCTCTGAGCCAGCAAGAGGGGTAGTCACAGAACAGAAATTGTTGGTATGTGTAAGGGTAAGCCAACTTCCTGGTTCAAGGGTGTGATGTAGGAAGGACAGATGGTCTGAGCGACCAGCTGGCTGCGGAAACTACAGTGGAATGATTTGACATTTTTTGCAACGTTGACTTCATTTGTGTAAGCACACACTGTAGTAGGATGTGTCCGGCTTGATTGGTACACATGTGAACATCAAGAGGCACCTTAAAAAAAAAAAAGCTCATCTTTGTGGCCATGTCTCAGAACTGTTTTGCAGAAAGACCCTTCAATGGAAATAGGTGGAGTGACAAATAGGTGTGAAATAGGGGAGGGGTAGCATGTGCAGTGTTCCACTCAAGCAATAATTCTGACATCACTCCACTGGTTCCATGATAATGGCTTCATGTACCAATCCACACTTTGGTGCGGGACTTGGTCAGGCTCATTGGTTTATGTGTGCATGACCAACGGTGGCTTTGAGAGAGGCTCATCTTTGTGGCCACATAACAGAACCAGAGAGTTAATGGAGCTTTTAAGACAAGCCATCACAGAGCAATCTAGATAACTGCTCATTATCCACAATAAATGTTTTCTCACATTTTTTGGCAAACGTCCAATTCTGTGCCCATCTTTGATCCTCAAAAACTCAGCCTTTCATTGATTCTGCATTTGTACCAAGTGAACTGTTCACAAGCATTATGGCCTGTTGATATCACCTGTTTTTTTCTTTAAAGTCATAATGAGCCTTGAAAACCCTTGTTTCAACTTTTTGGGAATCTGCTATATGGCTGAAAGCAGGGACAAATTAATTTTACAAATCAAATTAGGACAATCAGGCAGAAAATAAAATATCTTGGGTTCATGTTGTCAGCAAGAAACCATGAACCCTCCTGTTTTTTTTTAATTTTTATTGTTGCAGCTTTTTTTCCGATTTGGCATTGTAACAATGAAAACAAATGTTCTGCAAACTATCAACAGCACAGCAGAAATACAGTTCATGAGAGAGGGGCTGGGCTTCCTCTAATTCCCTGTCTAATTACTCGTCCCAGCTCACCCTGGGTCAAAGACCCTGCAGGTCTCACTCTAATCCATCTCCTCGACCCACTTCAAAGAACCCTAATTACAGGGAGGGGAAGAATGAAGCAAGAGGAAGAGAGAACCAGAGACAGGACAGGATGGGAAGATGGTGAGATTAAAAAAAAAAAGAGGGAGGGAAAGAAGGTGGACCAAGCCAGAATTGAAACACATCTTGTCTGTTCTGGTTTGTGTGGTCTCTTCAGCTCCCCAGTGATGCTTCGCTGCTGGCCTACAGCTCAGCACCGTAGGGAGCGAGTCATATGGGACTCAACTCAAGTCTGCAGCAGTTGATGATGGTATGAGGCCCACTCAAGTGTAGACACTCAAAGCTCTTTTTTTTCTCTCCCTATTGTCACGTAAACGGCAGACTGACTCTCAGAGCAGCAATAAAACCCAAACAGACAAACGTAGCATAATAGCAGTACTGTTTCAGTGGACATCTGTGTTTCTGAGCACTTTCCGCTTTTCCACCGAGACTGCACAAGCTCTCCAATCTATTACACAATTTGAGAGCAAATGCATTCGGGGAAGAGATAAGAACAGGTTGTTGCAGGAACATCAGGGTGAGTGAGCATATATTTTCAGAACAACGCATTAATATTCAAAATGTAGAAACAGGCGAAACCAATTATTTAACAAAAAAAAAACCCCAAAAACAAGGATTTGTAGGGAACTCTTCAGGAATATGTGACAAATATTTGTTCGTTTGCATTTTACTTGCTAAAGCTTCAAATCGTACAACAGCGTACACTTCGAAGCCCATTGCTTCCAAATGTGCCTGAGGTTTTCTTTTTTCTTTTGGGTGGGGAGTGTGTGGGGGCTGATCCTCACTGATCATTTCCATCCTGAATGGTAAGTGAATCCTCCTGGTGCGCTATATGTCACCTTGGCGGTGCTCTAAGTACTCTAATATACACAGTTTTACGCCCACAAATGGAGGGTCTGGAGGCTGGAGGAGTTGTAAAGTGTCATTTCAAAGGCAGAGTTTGAAGAAGAAGCGAGGGAGAAAAACGGATGAGGGGAGTGGAAGGAGAACAGAGGGGGGGAGTGAGAGGAGTAGGGCAGACTTAAAAGGCCCGGGGCTGGCTGGCTCTCCGTCTCTTTCTGTCTGTTTCTCTTTCTCCGTAGCGTGGATGATTGGAGCTGGAATGAGGCTGGCCGCTGGCTAGACTTGTCTGTCCACAGGTTTAAATTTAGGACAGATCAGACAGGACGCCTCGGCTCTGGCCCTGATGGCCAGCCAGAGGGCAGCTTGTGCAAACCATTGCTGACCACCCTATTGTTGTCTCCCTCTGACCTCCTGAATGGAAAGATGCGACCACCCAAAAAACCAAAACAAAACAAAAAAAAACTTGACCCAATGCCTGCAAAGTTTCATGAGTTCAGAGCCCCATTCACATTTGGCACAGCCGTGAACGCAGCAGTGGCAATTTAAAACTGCAATCACTGTTCAAAGAGGAGTTCTTCTCAGTTTTACACATAACGTGTTGCTGCTCAGGACATGGGACTGAATCAAAGCGAAGACCTGATGCTGTTTGTTGCTTGCTTTGCTAGATTTTTCCAATTACTAAAAAAATTATTTGGATTGAAGTAAGATTATAATTAAATTTAATTAGATCATACTTAATTGAATACAATTGGCTTGAATTACACTGTAGATTTTGGAATGAATTGATATCAAACTACATTTATGGATTTAATTAGACTGAATAGGATTGTAATTGGATTGATTTGGACTGTACTGTTGGATTCAGTTGGATTGTATTAATTGGTATGAACTGAACTGAATTGGATCATGTTTGGATTGAATTGAATTTAACTGAACACAAATTCGACTTCATTCCCAAAGTACAACATATTTGTCTTCGATCTGTTTGTGGTGTTAATGGGCAGAATCTCAAGGTGCAGATGAGAAGAGGCGGGGGTCTGGTTTGGAAACCTTTTGGCACGTGATGTGGTTCTGTTGGGATCTTTGAACCTTGACCTTCTGGGCCTGTTCATAGCTGAGTGTGAAGCTGTTGGGATGAGAGTCAGCTCCTCTAAGTCCGAGGCCATGATTCTCAGCTCGCAAAAGGTGGAATGCTTCCTCTGGGTTGGGGGTATTTGCCTCAAATAGAGGAGTTCAAGTATCTGAAGGTCTTGTTCATAGCAGGATAGATTGGGGCTTTGTCTGCAGTACTGAGGGTGCTGATCCAGTCTCATGTGGCAAAGAAAGAGTTGAGTCAATAGGCAAAGCTCAATTTACTGCTCCTTGTCCATCTACCCTCACCTATGGTCATGAGGTCTGGATCATGTCTTGAACAACAAGATCCTCAAAACAAGTGGCTGAAATGAGCTTCCTCTGTAGAGTCACAGAGCTCAGCCTTCGAAATAAGATGAAGAGCTTCATCATCTGGGGGAGCTTATAGAAGAACTACTGCTCCTCCGATTAAAAGAATCTGCTGAAGTGGTTCAGTCATCTGATCAGGATGCTTCCTGACCATTTCCCTCTGGAGGTTTTCTGGGCACATCCCACTGGAGGTAATATGTATCCTTTCTGATCTGAGATCACCTTGGGATTCTCCAGGAGGAGCTGGAAAGTGTCACTGGGAAGACAAATGTCTGTCTTTTTCTTGAGGAACTATTGCTTATGTGATCAAACCACTAATAAACAGAAGAAACGGATGGATGGATGAATTCAAGATAAACTTTGTTGGGAACTGGCACTATGAATTGAATTTCCACCAATCTAGAATAAACTTGCCACACTTTATACACTTTCCTATTACATTATAGATTACCAACTAATTTTACACTGTATACATAGGACGATGCTTTCTTTGCCAGTTTGTCTGCATTCTGAGAACAGGAATGAGAGGAAAAGCACTGCCACAGTCCAATGAACTATTTGTTCTACTTCACCGTCTGCAGTGTGCAAACAACAGTTCAGGCAGACGTAATGATAATGGTGAGATGTCTTATCAGAGCTTGTGATGTGGAAAGTCTGACCAGCATTCAAATCAGCAAATAACGCATAATTGCAGACGGGCTCATTCACAACGCAGAGGCTCAGATCTCCCTCCATCAAAAAGCAGCACCCTGAGAGCATCTGTTCATGAGCTATTACTCACTTCCCTTTCTTGCCCTGTTTGTTGGTCACATTGTCCTATCTTCTTCTATAATTGTGCCTTATTTTGTCACGATGATAAGGGAATGATGAAACGGAGACACCGCCTCTCATGTAAACAATCCAATGCTTTCTCTGCCCTGTGCTATCTTAGCTGTTTTCTCTCAGTGTCTAATAAGTGTCTGGGTCTGGGTGGGGGCGTGAACCTCAGACGGAATCCAACCTTTTTGACAGCAACTGAAGAAAACAGACAGCATGGAGTCTCTGCAGCTGTTTTGCCACAGCCTCAGAGGGGGAGCTTTTAATTGAATGTGAATGCTCAGGCTTTTAATTTGGCCTTGGCTTGAGACACACACACACACACACACACACACACACCCCTGCCTCATCCCCACCATCACCTCCCTTTCCTCTCCTCTTCAGCGCACACATCACACGCCTTTAATTACCAGCCATGGGAATGCGGGGAAAACAACCTTTTACAACATCAGGACATTGTGATGTGCTCAGATCAAGCTGTAACATTCACTGAGCCTAAAAAACAAATTAGGGTGCACAAGAAGAAAAACACGAAGAGAAAGGAAAACAGAAACGCAAAGGCGGCTCAGCTGTGTAATGAGCAGAGGGGGTGGACACGTGAGGCCTCGAACAGTACAAGGTATGTATTCGAACAGCTGTAACTGTATGATAACTGCGGGTTGGATGGGAAGATCGGTGACGTGGCTCTACTCCCCGTCTCCCCGCCTCTGAGCCCTCCCCCCGTGAAGCACACATGGAGCTCAGTGGAAAACATTGCATGAGGAATAGATGGAAATCCAAGCACGGGGTCATTTTTTGATCCAGTAACTCCCAAAGTCTGTGCTAGTGGCATATGGGTTTCATTTCAGCTCTGCTGTAGGTAACAGAGGGAGAAGGACAAAGGGAGCCGGGAGAGACTTATCCGGCTGAGATAACTACACTTCCATCAGTGACTTTCGCTCGGGGTTTAATGACCTCGTGGGAAGGATGCTTCTTTGAACCGCTCAGCTGACTTCATGCCGACACGAAGGAACAGCTGATTCTGTTTGTTTCCTTCCTGAAAATGTGGTTTCTATTTAATGTCACGATGAGCCCAGTTTGTTGTTGTAGCAATGTCCCCACCCCACCACCCCTCTACCAAACTTCATGCATATGTGCAAACACACACATAACACAAACACAAGCAGACAGGCAGGGGGAATGCAAGTCCTGTGTACCCATCCATGAAAAAGCACACACACACACTCGATGCTCCTCTACACTGCGGGATCCTGAAACAGAGCACCTTTTCAACAGACACCACTAACTTATGGGCTTAAACCGCCCCGGGCCACGGCAGTGGTGCGAGGGCCAAAGGCATGTAAACACCAGACGACAATGAGGAGACTGAGTAGTGCACGCTTCTGTTGTTCAAACCCTCTTTACAACCCTGTTCCCACAAGCCGCAGAGCACTGGTGGAAACAGTCCTTTGCATCCTTGCATTCTGTCAAGTTAGCTTCACTTGGAGGAGGCTAAAATGAGTTACTAAAACTCCAAACCAGAGAAACAAACTCTTCTGTGCGAATTCGGTCAAATGCTGCCTTGCTCCACAAAAATAAGCTTTTTAAGAGATTTGGGAGGTGCTTTTAGTGTCAGGAAGAAAGTGCAAATTTGATGAAAAACTTGTTTTTAAAATGTAACGAATCAGCCTGCTGCACAGAGAGAGAGAGTGAGTGAGTGAGTGAGTGAGTGAGTGAGTGAGTGAGTGAGTGAGTGAGAGAGAGAGAGAGAGCGAGAGAGAGAGAGAGAGAGACAAAAAAGCCTCATGAGGCATTTGTTTGGATCCATTTCAAATTCCATCTGGAGATGTTTAAATGTCATTAAAATATGTGCAGGCTGAACAAGTTGGGCTCAGATTACAGCCTCGAAATGACTGGAGAAACATGCAGTGCTAGCATCCGCCGTCATCCCAACCTTTGCGACAGGGAACCAGAGCTGGTGAGTGCAGCTTTATCAGGTAAACACTTAGGATCCAGTGGTGTGAAAGCTGCTCCAGTGGGAAGGATGATAAAAACTTTGCTTTCTTGTAGATTTATGTAGGCGAGAGCAAAAGTAAAGAGAAGGAGTGAGGGGAAAGAGAAAGAGAGGGAGAAAAAAAAAAAAGAAAACAAACGAGGCCATGACGGTGGGTGGAAATGGTTGGAAGCCTCGGTTCTGTGTGAGTGTCTGTGTGCGGCCTTTGCCAAAGAAAACAAGGCCTGAGCGACACTGGGATCTGATTTCAGCACAGAGTCGGGGCAGGAAACTGGTTTCTCTGGGAGGGGGATGGGAGGGACGAGTTAAACTTTATGTCCTCCCCAGAAAAAAAAAAAGAGGGAAAGATTTCGAGGGAGAACAACTGTCCTCACATCTAATCAAGCCTTATGCATAGCCAGCATTTGCGTAGGTGGTGCATTTTTACCCATATGGCATGTAACTAACACCATCTCTGCCAGCAACACTTTCACGACGATCACAGAAATTGGGCTCGAGTGGCTGATAAGGATCCTTACGAGGCGAAGGGGTCAGCTAAGTTCAGAGTCTTGTATCTGCATCTGGATCACGACTCCACTGCTGGAGAGCTAGAGGGGATACTTTGCACATGTGCAAAGAATTAGGCCTGGCTACACAACGTTTGGAGCCTTTGTTAGTCAGCACTTTACACAAAAAAATATGCTACTCTGCGTGTGCACAATGGTCTTTATCTTGTTTGTCACCAACTCTGTTTTTACTGCTCCTAGACAGCTTCACAGTGACAGAAACTCCAACCCCGTTGTTTGGTAGAACGGCAAGTTGCTGGCACTTCGCCACAGGAGCCGAGTTCAACGCCAAGTGTACAAGAGGTGTGAGGGAACAGGGAAAATCGAGCTTCTGCATCTCAAAGGGCGAAAGGTACAGTGAGGTCTCCTCAGAGATGAAGAAACTCTTGCACAAAGCAAAAGGAGAGCTGTTCCTGTCAGAGGCTTGTGTCAAAGCAAAGTCGTTTCCTACATAAACACAGCAAGTCGTCTCTTTCTTTTGTTTTTCTTGCAGCACATTTCAACGAAATTTTCCCACGCAGAACACTGCCAAAGTGTCAAGAGTTTCTTCAGGTTCAAAAATTCCATCTTTTCAGAGTGCAAAAGCACAACATCATGTTCCCACTAGAACCTGATCTACGTCTTTGAGAAGCGTTCAGGATTTTCTTTCTTCTACAAAACCCTTGTGTTTAGTTGAAAAATAAATAAATAAATACAACAGGACTGAAAAATAATCTACACCCTGCATCAACAATGTTAATGCCTGGTGTTTCTGTCAAACTAGATAATGACAATAAATATTTAAATTGTCAAAACTTGTATTGTAGTGCAAAACTGCTGAATCAAATATAAAAAACACGGATTTAACAGGAACAACAATGCAATAAGAGGGAATAATAGTTTTTTTTTCTAAAAACATTTCTATTTCAAGGCCAAACTTCACAGATGCAAGTTGTCAGACAACTGCATCATCCCAAAAATCCCCAAATAGAAGTTCAAATAAATTAATACCACATGGTCTAAATGCCCTTGGCATAAAAAAGTTCTTTTCATGAGATATGCAACATTAATGGTTTCAACCATTCTGCTAAAACAACAAAATTCAGTCTTTTGTAGCTACTAAAAGCTCACTGAACAGCCATGCCACCACAGTAAGAAGCTTAGTTGTTTACTACTCAAGAAAAGGAGGACAAGACTTCAAATGGTGATGGATTAGATCAAGTACTAAACAGTCATATAAATAACCTGACAGAAAGTAGACACTTCTGTTGCAGCTCAGACACTTTATTTCAATTTTCTTGCTCATTCTTCAAAAATATATTTTGTTAGTAAACCTACAGAGCAGGGAAGTTGGACCAGAAATGTCATTTATCAATTTATTAATCTTTATTTGCCACATTCCTATGAATTACCTGGATGCTGCTGTGCATGTTTCTCTGTTAATGTTTTAAAACTGCTTGAATCAAAAAAGCACTAGAAGCGGACATGTTGTAAGGATATTGGTTCAACTTTGCCTGACTGTACATTTGCATAACACGTAAAAATGTTACAGAAATCAGCCGTAATTTGATTCAGCAGTCAGTTTCATAGAAAACAAGGCTGCATATGTGAAAGAGGCTGACGAGAGAGAAACATGGCTGCAGAAAACAAAATATCAGGAGAATATTTTCTACAGTTTAGGGATTAACGGCTGATTGGCTTTGTACTTTTGGAGTAGGGATCTGACACAACCAGGACTTTTTTATCATCACCTGCTGCTATAAAAGGCAGGTGATCACGTAGAATTATGTGTGCTTGTCTGTCTGATAGAACAACGTGCCACTAGACAGCAACTCGAAAGAAGTAATCATAAGATGCATCTAACCATGGTAGGTTAATTAGTAACTCTAAATTGTCCCTTGGTGTGAGTGAGTGCATGACTAGTTGTTTGTCTCATTTGTCTCCATGTGTCCCTGTGATGGACTTGCGACCTGTCCAGGGTGTCCCCTGCCTCTCGCACAGTGACTGCTGGAGATATGCACCAGCTCCTCGTTACCCAGAAAGAAGAAGGAGGTAAAGAAAATGGATGGTAGTAACTATTGAAGTCAATCTTGTCTGTCTGTTAGCAAAATACCTCAACATCTACTTTTTTATTGAACAAAGTTTAATTGAAACTCTCAAAGTAATCACTGGATGTACATCTGTAACTGACCTCCTTTGGGATTCAGCTCAATTCAAGCAATTCAGCTAACTGACCTGAGCCCTCCCCACCCAACAAAAATGGCTCAAACTCAGCCAGTTTTACAGATACTGAACTGAAATTTGATATGGCGGTAGCTGAGAGTCCTTCACAACACATACTTTGAGCTCTAACAGATCACCCAGGATCTAGCAGTATCACGTGAGATTGTACATAACATTATTTTCAAGGTTTGACTAAAACAGGTGTAACTTTGTCATTTCAAGGATGATCTTGATCTAAAACTCTGGCATGAAGGATGGTGGGTGATATGCATTCCTTCGAGGCTTGCTGGACTTTTAGTTTTGTTAGATTTTTGTCAAAATTTCTTAGAAGCTTGCTACAATGTTTGCAACATTTGGAAGAAAACCGAGCTTATGACCAACCTGTAAATTTGGCAAAAGACGAATAGCAACTTTAGGCAATTTTGATTGCTAAAATTCAGTGAATTATCCCTCATCAAGCTGAACAATTTGCAACTTCCCTCCAGACTCTGTGTATTCTGATTACATGAGCGGATACAAGAATCAATGCTGCCCTCCCAACAAACTCCTGGCTCAGTGGGCTGGAAGCCCTTGAGGGCACAGAGGGTAAAAACAAACAAGGAGGCCCGGCCAGCAAACACAAACGGATGCCGTGTTGCTTTTCGCTAAACCTCCGACCCACTGAACCCCTGCGTCTGTTCTCCAGTTCCTGCACGGAGCTGAACGAGCCCAAAGGTGGAGGTAACGACACCAGATGGGACCAACGGGGCGGGGCTGATAAAGAGCAGGGTCTGAGTGCAGCTGTGGCTGCAGCTGTGCAGCCATCGTCAGGCCAGCTCGGAGAGGAGGGAGGAGAGGAAGAATAAGGAGGGAGAGAGGGAGATGAAACAGAAGCGCCGTCCTAAAATTATCTGCTTAGATCAAAGCATCGATATCTTCGACAAATTCGTCTTCTTCACTCTTGTCAGTTTAAAACCAAAAAGGAGAGACTGTGGCATTTTGCTTCTTATGTTTTCCTCAACGTTTCCCCCCTCTCCCTGCCTCTCCGCCTGCTCAACACATTAGCTTGATATTTTCTTCTGACAGCAGCTTTACCTCAAATCCAGCCATCATGAAGAGTTATGCCGTCGCAGCGAGCCGTGGATTTGAGAGATATAATACAAATCAAACCTAGAGGGACTTGGGGCGAAGGAGACAGGGAGGGGGAAAAAAAATGACTCTTGTAAAAACAAAGACGGAGAGGAGCTACAAATTCCAGCGACATCGCGCTCGACGTGTTGTCCATGTTTGTGTGCATCCAAACCGTTTGATCTTTATCGGATTAAAAATTGAGACAATGTGTTTCTAAATAATGCAGAAGTTGGTGGAGAATACGCATGCGATTTGCACATCTCCATAATCAGTCTCTTTTTGGGAATTCTTCAGCAGATCTCCACTATGTAAAAGAAAACTCTGATAAGTCAATGTCTGCGTTTCCCACAGCATGCTCCCGCCTTTCCTTCTGAAAATGCAAAGTAGCAGGCGGCCTGCTTTCTTTCCTCCCTCTTGGTTATTTTCCCCTTGCATCTGTCCATCAGTCTGCATTCCCTCCCTGGCCGTGGAGTTCAGCCGTCTTAGAAGCAATCTGACCACATTAAGATACAACAGCAGCCGCCTGACACAGCAGCGTGTTGCCAGACATTTCAGATAAAGTCCTGGGATGTTGCCTAAAGCTGAGCACAAGCGGGTCTTTTTTTTAATGTTTATTTTTTAGGCTGGCCAAAACTTGTGTTTCATGAACCCCGGCCTAGCTGAATGAACACCTAACCTCCTAACTTCAAACCTTCAAAGTGAAGTTAGAATGGAGAATGTGTTGTGAATGACTCCCAGCTCCTACCACATCAAGTTTATTGTTCGATATCTGCAAAACTGACGGAAGTTCCCGCCATTTTGTGTGGCGATCATCTTAAATTGGGTTGATTCTGAAAGGTAATCAGTTCAAGATTTACATTTAATAATTGGGTCATTCTCTGAAAGTGGGAATGTTTTGGCTATTGTCCCTTTACATAATAATTACAGAACAATGAAAGTTTTTTTTAAATTTATTTTTTCACCTAAAATACTTCACTGGTACTCCTTTGAAAGAGGTTTAAAAAATACTACAATATTTTTTACACCGAAAGAGAAAGTTGAATCTTTTGAAAGAAAATGTGGTGAAAAAATGGATGAAAATTGTGACATTTTAGAACTGTCTCAATTAACAGTTTTGTCTTCATGTAAAGATGAAAAAAAAGATGTGAATGAATGTAAATAAATAAAGAACTATGCTTGAAATAAGTGTTGCAATTGTTTTTTCTTGTGTGTGTATTTTTATCTTCACAAAATCCGCAGTTGAAATATGGGTTCTGCCACATAACTGTTTATGTCCAGCAGTGTTATGTACAGATCAGATGAAATAAAATGAAAAGCAAAGCATATTTATTCTGCAGCATTTTGCAAACAGATGAAAGTTCAGGTCACCAATATTCCCAGAGATTTTCTGAAAATGGAGTTTTTTGTTTAAAACATTGCGAAAGATTTTTGTGTCCGCAACTTCCTCCGTTATGCCAGGATTTCCTTTTTATATCTCATCAAGCCATGATAGTTTAGCAATATATGGATAGTTTTACGACCCCTGGCTTGTCACTTGACAGGAAAACTGTACCCAAACCACCATTTTGTTATTCATGGTTTTCAGGGCTGCTGAATTTTTTGTGTAGGGTTTGTTATACACGGAGCGATAGTTACGTTGGTATTAATGTGGATTCAGCTATTGGAAACGAAGCTAAAGTAACTTAGAAATGTTTGCTGCCATTGATTTCGATGTACAATTACAAGTTTTCGTGAACTTCCACGATGTTATCTTCCCACGATCAGCTGACTGCGGTGCTTTTTGCGTTGTGGACTTGAATGCTTCTCACGTCACACATTCTGATCCCACTTTCAGAAATCCAGTTACTTTCTTAAAGTCTCATTCAATTTTGTCCTGTGGTTCATGAGACATTTTGGTAACAGACATATATATACACACGCACACACACGGATAAAAACACTGTCTGTCTTCACCATTCATCTACATGCAATTAATAACTTTTACAGCCTGGAAAATTGTGTTTCATAAAGCTGTTCACCACTGTGTGATATTTTTTCTGCATAAAATTGTGACGTTTTTCATCTTCAAGGCAATTACACTGATTGTCATGTTGGTGCTTTAATCTCAGTCATTATCGATGTAAACACAAACTGAATAAAAACCTCTCGCTTTCAGAAGTGCCCTCCCCGAGTAAATACTTAAGATTTATGGCGCTTCCAACATGTTTTTTTGATAAAATAACAAGTGGTGACAACAAATATCTTCCCTTGGATAAATTGTTGTTGTTAAAGCTAATGAAAAAAAGAAGCTCAATTACAAGTTCAGGGTTTTCAAAAATGATGAACAGCAGCTTTTGGTAGTGACCAAAAAAAAACCCAACCAAACAAACCTGAAATTATATGCTGTCTTAATCTAATCAGTCACAGTAACGATGGCGGTGTGGCCATGCAGTTTCAATCAGTTAATCAGTCGTGATCCCCGTTTTCCTGCAGCTCGGTGGCACAGGATGAGAGGTAAAAAGCTCTCCGACAGGAGAAAAAAAAAGGTTATTTACTGGAAGAGTCTTTACTGTTTGACTCAAAGCTTTTGGCTGGTTAATGTAGATGTCACTCAGATTAATCCCAACTGACTCATCATCATTTTGTCATTATTCAGGTTTGGAGCGGAGAGAAATCCAGATTCACGATGGAAACATTTTTCTGACGTCTCTCCCGAAGGAGCTGACGCAGCTTCAGACCAATCACACAACGGGTGCTCTGTTGTACACTTGGAGAGCCTCTGGTCACCACTGGGCCTCACTGGATGAATGTGGACCTTTAAGGGTAAACCACACACACACACACACACACACACACACACACACACACACACACATTGTGCACAAAGAATGAATGTAGGCAGAGGGGAGTCGCAATTAGAAAACAGCATCTACGTACAAAAGGCTGCAACAACTTTTCATAATTAAACACTCGTGTCAGAAGGAGGATGTCTGGATGTGAGCAGCACACCCACTCCTGAGTGTCACATAAACAAATACCACAAAGTAGGAGCTGAGGCGCGATGGGAGACTGCGGCCGAACCCTTTGTGTTACCCGTTTTAGCAATCCGGAGGTGAAAATGTTAGACAGAGCCCTCTCTGACTTTCAGGCTTGCTCCTAAAAGCAGACCTCGAACGTGTAAGGATACACATGACCTTATCCAGGATAAACATGTAGCAGGGCGGTAGAGGAGGAGGTTTATATGCCTGTGTGACGGCGTGAACAGCGTGCCAGTGTTTAAAGAGAGAAGCAACTCAAAATCTACTCTGGTTGCTTTTCATGCAAATAGAATACCAACATCTGAATTGCCGACTATTAATAAAGAGGGTTTATGAGCCTTCTCGCTTGCATATATATGTGTTTTATGCACTCGGAACTGGTTTATGCCTGTGGTTATCAGTTATAATCCACACAAAGGCATGTGCAGGCTAGAGATGGAGTTACATGACCGCGTGATCATCAGAACTATTAGTTTCCAACAACACTGATTGCTTTGACACTTTGTGCCGGCCAAGCGTGGTGACGAAACAGATCACTTTCTCTCACGCCAAATTAAAGGCTGATATACAGCTCTCCTTCCGTGGCAAGCTTTTCGATGCCAGGCTCAGAGCGTGAGAACCAACCCAACCGTAGATGAGTTGTTTCGGAATCCGAAGGTGATGACTGAGGTTTGAACATGACCAAAGAATTAAAAAAAAACAACAACAACCACAAAAAAAAAAGAAAAACACACTCCCAGTATAGAGGGATTTGCTCCAACATGCAAGACAAACTGAGATAGTAAAATGTATATAGAGAATATCAGTGGCATGTGTGTGTGGATGGGCACAAATTTAAAAAGTAGAAAGGCAAGTCATATTTTTTTTTTCCAAAACAACAAAAACGTTAATAGGAGAGTTAAAGACAGCTTCCAAATCAATGGCCATAGAGTTTTTGTTGCTCTAATTTCTCATAATACTTTAAACCAGGCCCAAGACGTCTTTTAGTCATTTCAATATCATGTATCAAAGGACTTAAACAGCATGAGGAGCTGAAGTCAACCCGATGCTGTTAAGCCTCTGAGCCACTAAGCAAGGTAGTATATGTATTATATATAGGGCTCATTCAGTGACATCACCAAGACTGTTTTTCCGGCATGATGGACGGCCATTTGCAGCATACTGCCTGCAGCTACTTACGTTTAACTTAGAGTTACTGAGAGTCTATTGTGCTGATATTATGCTTCAGCAAAAGCTAGAACAAGACCATTGCACCACACTAAAGTTTGCGTTCTGAGGTTTGACTCACCAGGACGCTGTCCCACACACAAAACGTCCAAGAACGCCTCATTGTCAAACCTTGTCCAACCGTCAGAGCAGGACATCGGGACCTTGCGCATTAGAACAGAGGCTACAGGTAGCTGAATCAGGATTAGAGCTTGATCCACGCAGACCCACATCAAAAGGCAATTTGTTATCACAAACAAGGCCAAGAGGCAGGTTACCCAGGCGATGGGAGGACGTGTACCACACGAGCCCCAAGGATAGCGATTGACGGGTTCATCACTCTGTCCTGGGTGAACAGGACAGCCTTCTGGCTCTGTTCATTGGAGTTTGTTGGGTCCTCTCTGCACCTGGCTGGTACATGTTAACTCATCACCAGTCTTCATAGCGTCTTCACTCTGGTGCAATAAACCTCTGGAACCTACAAACGCAGAGACGGGTCCTGTTGTCTGTGAAAGGCTGAGCTCCAACCATTCTTAGATAGTTAGCTAATAAAACTATCATTTTAAATGGCTTGTTCACCGTCTAATGCTTTGCATTTGTGTTTGTGACAGAAACATAGCAGATTGTTGTGGAATCAAGCTCTTTTGTTGAACTTTTACACATAGACAGTATTTATTTATCACAGGATTTAGAACATGAGCTGTCAGGCGCACATTTAATGCTTAGGTCTTAGTGGAGAAGCATGTCCATCACAGCTAAGCCTTAGTGAAGGGCGTCAGTTAATGATTTAAAACAGGGACTCATCTTTGTGGCCATATCGCAGAACTGCTTTGTAAAAGAGGCAGTAGTCTGCAATAATTGTGATTGGCTAATAAATTCAAGGCTACATGCTTTGTAAAAACAGTTCTTTGAACTAATTCACTGTAGTTTTCTACTACTGAAGTCAAAAAAAAAGAAAGAAGCCAAACTGCCTTTAATGACAATAAAAACTTAAAAAAAGGGTTCTTGTAGTCTGAAAGCACAGTTTGCTTCAAGCAATGACCATTACCTCTAAACTGTCTCTGCAATGGTGGCTCTTTTTCAGCCCAACACACATACTGTAAGACAACTGGTCATAGAAGAGGGCATATGGAGGCTATCCTCCTCTCTATAGCACTAAAACAGTGGTGTCACAAGAAATGTTCAAAAACTATAAGATGACAATGTTTTACATAGCCTGTTTTATTGTACAGGGCATCATTAAAATAACATAATGCCAATCTGCAAATAAGTCATTTTTGAGATACAAGTTAATTTTTTCATCCCCAACCTTTTATATGTGTTTTAACATCTAACCATGATCATTTTTTGCGGTGACTATGCTGACCAGATGTGACAAACACCTACATAAAAAAAGTCCTCTGCTTATACAGAGTTGGACAAAGTTCACAATACAGTTTCTTTTTAAACCCATCAGTGTAACTCCACCTTGTTCCAACCCTTTTTTTTAACATTTTTGAACATGTCATTCATTATTACATTTAAGATGACAGAACTATAAGCAAACCATTCACACAACAATTTCCAAAGACAAATTTAGACATGACAACATGTTAGAATCCTTTAACTTTCAATCACTCATAACATTTTCAAGCATTACAAAACAGTCAAATGCAAAAAAAGTTTAAAAAAAAGTAACGTCCTCTGTGAAGGTCATTTGTAAACCTGTATATCTCTCACCCACTGCACACTACAAAATAACTCCTTTTGGTATTTAGAGGACATTTAGGGTTTTTCAATGATACCAAATGTGAAGGGGTGGGGCTAATGACCTCACATAGATTGAGGAAATTCACAAAAATTGTGATTGGATGACAATTTTTTTTTCCTGGTAGTCAAGAGGATATAACTGCTTTAAGACACTGATCTAAACCGGTTCAATGTGGGAAAACATTTGTAGACTAGTTTAGGCAGAATGGGAGCAAATTTTGTTAGCACTCGACTGCACAGATCAATGTCACAGTTTTAACAACGGAACAGGTCAAATGACAGCTTGTAATATAAAACGTGAGAATCCCACACAGTAGTACCAGCGAACAATACAGCCGCATTGGGGCTTTTCACGCTTGTTCAGCATGGGATGATTGTTTTGGCCCTGAAGTTCTCTCATCAAGCTACTGGATTTGCCATCAGGAGCAGGCAGCTGCTTTAAATCAAAACACTGTGTACCTCGTGGATGTGGCCTAGCCAAACAGTAGAAAGAGAAAAACAGAGACAAGCTGGTGCACAGAGCAGCTGAAGAGATTCCCAAAGGACAGTCGAGAAAAAAAAAAGTTGTCAGACTGGATATAAGTTGTGGATGGAGACAAAACTCCCTAATCCAGTGGTCTGCGATTAAAATTCAGCGAGGTCCACCTAAAAAAAAAACCCAAACCTCTCAAGCAAAAGTCCAGATTATATATATTTAAATTTTTTTTATGTAACTGCCTTGCCAGTTTTCGTCACTCATCATAGTCTTTTCAGGCCTGTCAGCTTATCTATAGAGATGCAGAGACAAACTTAGAGCCAGACGTTGGGAATTACCGTAAACACGAGAAATGCTTCACTATCGAAAACAAATTCACGTAAATGCTAGAAAAGGTCCGCCACGTAAAATGAATTTCCAAAAATGTGTTAAAATTTTTTTGCCGTTTGTAATGAATTGCAGTAAATTGAAGAAAACCTGCGTCATTAAAATGAGTAAGTAAGTTCTTTCGGCTGCTCCCTTCTTTAGGGGTTGCCACAGTGAGCAAACTCGCATTAATGATTTTCAAATTGTTTTGCGCCAGATGCCCTTCCTGCTGCAACCTGGGCTCAAACCTGCAACCTCAGGATTATAAGACCACAGCACTAACCACCGAGCCACCGCAGCCCCCTCCCTGTGTTGCTTAAAATTAATTCCTGTAATTGGTGGAAGAAGCTACACCACCTAAAACAAATGACCTTAAATGCTAGAAAAAAATCTGTTGTCTAAAACTAATTATTGTAAATGCTGTAAAAACTGTACCAAATAAATTATTTATGGTAATTTAGTTTAGACAACACAATAAGCTACAATTATTGTAGAAAACCTGCGCCAGGTTTGTCGTACCGCTGCGCTACCCCTTCTTAATTATCATAAATTGTAGCTTTGTCACCTAAGATGAATTACGATAAAGGTGCACAAGTTAGTTGTGTTTTACAAAACCTGTATTAAAATTTTATTCTACTAAAATTTAACATCCCATTAGGGACCCCATCCCTAATAGTCTACAAAGCTCGATGAAATAAGAATGCTTTCGTGGCTTTCAAACAGTCTTCATTTACATCAGTATTGTTTTTTTTTTAAACTATGAGCCTAATGTGAAGGGACAGTTTGAAAAACGCTCCAAGAGATTTGGGTTTTTAGCAGAGCCACTAAACACTGCTCTCACTGATGTCCAACTCTAACCATGTGAACATGCAGGGTGGGCAGATATTAATAATCCCTGTGAATACACCTCTCTGTATTTCAATCCCATACAGACGTGAATGCAAACACATCATCTGCTTCTCTGCTCAGACCTGAGTTAGACCTGGGGGAATGAGCTCAGCTCTAGCTGGATGCTGAGGAAAGCTTTAACTCAGTCAGCCTTTCTCTCTGCGCTGATCGGCGCTGCCAAGTTTAACATGGCTACGACAGCCTGATTACAGCAAATCGCTCTAAATCAGCAACGCTCCTCAGATGCCGCGGCATTTCCTTCCCTTATTGATTCTGACGGAAGAAACAGGCTGCACATATAGTCTGCTTATGAAATTAGAGTGGTCTGTCTGTGCAAACAGACCTACAGCACATCGACAAGCTGACTGTGTTCAAACTGGGCCGGCCGTATGCAAATTTATGGTCTCCAGTGGGGAAACAGGATTTTTTTTTTTTTTTGTGGTCGGAGCCTAAATCATGACTAAAACTATGAAGAGCTAATTAGCAGAGCAGTGGAGCAGCAGTCTGGGAAATGTGGTGGTGGTCTCAAGACAAACTTCACTCTTCTACGATTAGCAGCGACCAGCAGAGTAGTGCTGCTGAGATCCATGCAGAGTTTTGTTTGGAACTAGTCGACAGGAAGCGGCCATCTGGGCAGCTTTCAGGAGACAGAGCTCTACACAAAGACTTCAGAGCTGCGAGCTGTTCATGGTTTAGACAAATGTGTGATGTGCAATGGGACTCATACCTGCATAATGCATAATAATGGCAGCAGACCTCTCCTTAATTCTGCTAGGCTACTGAGAGAAGCTCTTCCTATCTGTCGTGTAGCATGCATGAAACTCAGAGAAAGAATCTGATTACGCTTCAATATGCCTGTTCGGGAAAAGTGAATCCTGCTTCTCTGCGTGTTTAGTTTTGACATGTGAGGGCAATTAGCATGACTGCCTAAAGGCCAGCTCATGCTCTGCGATTTCAAAAATTGTAAAGATCTTGTACATGTCACACTGTGCAATCTGGATGTAATAAAATCCTGATAGTATCTTGTGTCACACTGTACAGCGTGGATTTAATAGATGCCAGACTGTAGCATTTCTTGCCTCAGCAGAACCATGTCATAAAGAGCCGAAAGAAATATCAGTGGAACAATAAATGGAAACTAAAGGCCTAGCATTCCTTAAAAGAACACACATTTTAGACTAAGATCAACTTATGAGGTCATCTGGAAAGGCTTTGACTTCAAAAGGTAATGAGTTGTACATCCAATAATCACCGACAGAATTTCACTAAAATCTGTCCAGTTGATTGCGAGATATTTTGCTAACAGACAAACAGGGTTGACTCCAACATTTAATACCAACGTTTTAAGCAAAAATTTAACACACATCTAGCACTCTGAGTATGTGTTGGGGCGGTGTTCAGCTACAACCACACCAAATTTTAGCTCCATTTCTGTACAACTGGCTGAGTTATAGCCATGTTGTGTTTTGAAAGGTCAGTTGGCTGTGGCAGCCATCTCGAACTGGGGTGACTCCAACAGTTAATCAGCCCTATTTGGACATCTAATGATTACTTTATTAGAGTTTCATTGCATTATGTCCAGGGGTTCATGAGATTTATTTTGAGAACGCTACAGACAAAAACACACACATACACCCATACAGACATAGAGAAAAACATTATTGCCCTTTTGCCTTCCGGCAGCAGGTGATGATTAGGCCTTGGATTTACTGGTCTCATTATGAGATTAAGACTCAAAACAAGGAGGAGGATGAGGCAAAGGAGACAACAGTCACTGCACGCTTTTTCTACAAAAGGATATTTGGATATTTCCTATTAGAAAGCTTCCCTGTAGGTGTTAAAATACAGCTCTAGCACAGAAAAGTGGTTGGAGACACCAAAGAGACAAGGTTCAGATAGGTTGGAGAGACCTATAACTAATTGTTGTTGAATATGTCCAAAACTCAAGCGGCAAGACTGAGCACCTATGTGGCTCACGTGTGAACAATGAGAACTACAGCGAACATCGCAAGACATTCTGAAGACTCCCTCATGAATGCTGTTAGACAACTAGCCACTGTTTAAATCTGCTGTTGGTGAGCTTTATCACATACAGACCGCTGCTTTCCGGTTTTTGACCAAAAATTCTTTAGAGATTCTTTCACAACAAAGATTTAGCCTCTAACATCCAAAAACTCCACAGTGTGAACCTGGCTTAACAACCTGAAAGATCTGGGCACATAAGAGTGAACAGTTAAAGGTAACGAATGATGATCACACACTTCTGCACATCAGTCACTTTTCATCTGGAGCTTCAAACACCAGCCCACACCTTAAGCTAACCCAGGCAGCATGTGTGGGTCATTTGCAAGCAGTCGATGTTGATTAGCTGGGTTATGACACTCTGCGACCTTGGCTGCAGTTAAACACACAGACACACATTCTCCAATTAGTCTTGTGGCGTAAGGCTATCAGGCTTTACGGGACTATGAGAGAGAGTTATGTGAAAAGTCCATAGGGCTTTACTCATGCTATTACTCACAAACATGTGCTGTTATCTATCCTATCATACATAGAAAAATCTTTTTAAGACTTCACCTTAGAAAAAAAGCAAACTTCACCAAAAACTCCACAACCAGCTAATGATGTGAAAAGCTCACAGAGTTCACAATGTTCTTTTATTACGAGTTTCACAGCTCCCCGCTGAACTGCTCTCATCCCCTATGTGAATGAAATATGAACTCATAACAACAAAATTGTTCTTTGGGAACTTTGTTTTTTCAGGCATACTGTTGCTGGGAGGGTGAAGTAATTCAATCTGCCAGTCAGAGCAGCAGTATGAAACAACAGGAACACATGGCTAAGGACAACCTGATACCACAGCTTCATTTCATTACAGCCCTTTGGTAGGAATGGCAGCTACACTCCAGTGTGTCAAATATAAGCTTTTTCTGTAAACTTTGTGGAGCTTGTTAACCATATATAATTTAATCTAATCAAAAAACAAACAACAAAATTATTTATTTCCTTTGTTTCATTTCTCAGAATGTAGTAAGTAAAGTTATTTATGCTACTTGCAGCCTGACTGTGGTACAACTATATTTATCAGTTTCATCTAACTAAAATGACTTGTTTTCATTTAAAAATCACTGTAATTACTCTACAACCATGCTTGTGGGCTGCAGGGCTGTATTTAGGCCCAGCAGTGTTTCAACCAAATTTTATTGATGTTGGGACCATGCTAACGCACTCCCAATATCCAGATTAGCTTTTCTTCCAATAGTGACAGAGCCTCAGGCATCCTCCCCACTGTCAAATGATTCAGGTTAAGTGCATTTGAAAAATGCTGATTTTTTTTTTTTCCTCAATGTGACTGTGGTTGTGATGGGTGGGGGGTGGGCTATTTGACAAGGCCATAACAGAAGAAACAACAATTTTTTTATTACTGTGAATACTGATTGAAGTCCATAACCAAATGCTTTATTTATATACAAGTTATCTTTGTTCATATTTGTCTAGGACTTTTATTTAAATTCATAAAAGACGGCAGGACATTAGTAAAAGTAAGTAATTGCTTGTTATTCAAGGTCAGAAAAGCTTTCTATGTCTATACAGCGGGTGAAATAAGTATTGAACACATCACCAATTTTGTAAGTAAATTGCTGTCTACAGATCTTGAGACAGCTCACTGGTTTTACCCATCATGGGATGTTTCTTGTGTGGCACCTTGGTAATGAGACACCTTTTCATAGGTCATCAGTTTAACCAGATGATATTGTTTTTCACTAAGTAGCAGGATTGCCTTCTAATTACTAATAGATTTGAGCCGGTGCCTTGACTTTTCATGGCTTTTTGCACTTCTGTTTCTTTTTGGGTTCAATACTTTTTCTATGTCATTTCTCATTATTAAACAGTTTATAGACATTATGTTTGATTTCTTTGTTTGTGTGGATTAGATGGGTTGTTGCTGACATCTGGTGATAATTTTCTAGCACCTTTAGAAATATATTTGAAACAAAACTGGTGACGTGTTCAATACTTATTTCCCCAGCTGTATACATTAGGGTGCAGATTCATGATTATCATTGGCATTTTAATTTCTGATTTCTGTCCTGAAGCTGGTGAACTGGCAACTCTGCCTGTCACGTGTTGATCGCTGGAAAAAGGCAACAGTTCTGCACGACACTGAATAGGAACAACCGTGTAGTAGCCCATGCAGTGATCTCATCAGGAGCGTTTATTCAGCCACGATGGAAGATTGAGTTCTGAAATTTGAGCCAGGACTGTGAGTCACTGGCACACTGCGCTTCACACCAAACCTCGTCCAGCCCTCAGAGCAGGACACCAGGACATATGAAGATACAATTGGTGGATTGCTGGGCCCAGATTAGCATGTGATCCAGGCAAAAGGATGACCTGAATCAAAAAGGCAATCCATCGTCAGACTGACTGGAGGGCGCACCTTGCTCGAGACCTCCAGGAGAGCAATGGATGAGGGGTCAGGCAGCTGGGAGCCATGTTGCTACTTATACTTCCTTTAGGTAGTCAAGTTGCATTGTGTTCTTGGTGCTCCACCAGGAACATGCCCAACCCTGGCAGAGTTGATCAAAAGAACAATTAAGTTGTAGTTAAGTAGTTGTTTTTGTTCCAAAATTTAGATAAAGCTGATTGAGAAAAGCTAATGTCTTTTTGCTGAACCCAAAATAAATAAAATATGTTCTTTAAGAAATGTTTCATGAGAATCCATTGTTTTAACAGTCAGACCACTTGTTAGGGTCGTGCTTCCTGTCACAAAAAGATCTTCAACAGCCTTTAATATCCACAGAGTCATTTTTAATCTCTGCAGACTTATTTACAAAATTATGCTCGTGCAGGTATGTTTCGTAAATCCAAATTGCAAAAGTTTTTACAATAGTTTTTTTCTTCTACTTTCCCTGGAAACCAAACTACTATGGCCAAAAACAAGTTTTTTGTAAGTATATTTTACAAAGTCAGAATGCTCAACTCGTAAATAAATAAAATTAATTAAAAAAACCAAATCATAACTGTCTTTTATCTACAAAAAAGTATAGCTGGATTAACATTCTTTAAATACTTTGTGATTACATTTTTCCCCCATTTTGATAAGGCACAAACTGAGAGCAGAAATCTGGGAAACAGCTTTAAGATCAGCTCCGATAAATAAAACCCATGACATCTCGCCAGCAGCACTTTCCTCACCTTGATTCACATCCTCAAAATGACTCTGTTACTGTGACAAAACAGCAATATTTCAGCCAACAGAACTCATTGCTTTCTTGGCATGCTTTGCAGGCAAGTGGCAGATTTAGTGCTGATCTTATGAGGCTGAAATAACGAGGAGCGAAGCTGACATTTTGAGTATGAGAATGGAAACCTGAAGTTGAGAGGTTAAGCAGGGATGCAGTAACTGTCAGGACTTGTATTCTATTGGCAGAGGACTGGGCTTCCTACGGTCCAACTATGGAAGCAACCACGGCACCATGCTAAGTAGGATGTTCCTGTGTGGGGAGTTAAGAGCGATCAGAGAAAACCAAGTGAAAGCTGAGACGGTCTTCCCATAAGGGCCACCTTAACCATCCTGAGAGTGTCGAAATATTACATCATGATGTTGCTTTCTGAGTTGACATTAAGAACCACGAGACATTTTCTTTGAAAATAATAATAGTAATTGCCTTTTTCTTCGTTTTTATGGTAAACGTTAATGGAAGTTAAGTTTTATACCGTCTGCTTGGCCCTCAGAGGAACCAAAATGATCTAATTTTACAAAACTTCTCAGCTCCAAACATTCAAGACTCTCACAGCTATGGAAATACAGGAACACACACACAGGCATAAACCACACATAGAGAGGGCCTAATTCTCAACAGTTCAAGACTTAAAAGCACAAATGGTCCAGAGGAATAACAGTAAACCAGTCCTGTCAGTTTTCTTTGCTCACTAACAGGCCAGACTAGTTCTGTGAGTATGTGAGAGATACCACCCCCCGCCCCTTTTGTCCCACCACTCACTCTCACTCGTAGACATGCTCTGATGGAGAGATAAGTTGAAGGTCATTCTGAGAGAACAGAGGCTCCGCTCAGGAATGTGTGGAATGACACTCTCTTAATCCGCGGACAAGAAGCATATCAGAGACCGGCATGGTGTCATCACTGGGCTCAGGACAAGCTTTCGACTGATGGCTTGATTTGGGAGAGCATTGAGGGTGACATGTACAGTCAGCACATAGTCAAAACTCCAATTTTCTTTGGTTATCCTATTTTGTGATCTTTTAGGATGAGAGAAATGCCAAGAAATAAGAAAGATAAGTCTAAATTTCAGGGTAATTCACTGGACTGGCAAACCTTCAATCCAAAACTTGAATAACTCCAAAACCATCTCTTGTGTGGAGTAGTTCATATCATCAAAGATTTTGTTCTGGTTCTAAAATGACCTGAAAGCAGTAAAATAAAAAAAGGAAACCAATAAAAAAAAATGAAGAGAAAAATGGGACCCAATTCTGAAAACAGATTTCTTTAAAGAGTCTAGTAAAAATTGTGACTTCTTTTACGTTGTGCCAAGCCATTTGTTTCCAAAACTCTTAGTTCCAATTCCAGATATCACATGAACTTATCAAGAATGGCTGACATCAAAAAGATGAAATACGAGCAGCTTATCTCGTCGAGAACTGGTGTTTGGATAGGCAACGGAACATATTTCCCCCCACTACATCCATTAGTCCCAGGCTCATTACTCAAAACTATAAAGAGATCCAGCTGATACATCAAGGATATGGACGCAGTGATAACTGAGCTCTCTATTGGCAATGTGAGTCTCGCTCTGCTCACACACATTAATAATGTGTTTGGGACATATGAGCCTCCCAGCTGCTCCTTTCCAGAGCCGTGGAGGCTGGGTGAGTCAGCATGTGAGCTGGGAAAAAGATGAACATGGCTAAAGATCGGCTACAGAGCATTAAAGTAACCTTGCCAAATTCACTGCTGACTTATTAAGATCCAATAACCACCAAAATGCACATGAAAGTCTCACACAAAAATAGGTTTAATCATTATGAAAACCAAATATGGATGGCTCAAGGCTCTGGGGTAAAACATGATACGTCACTGATAATCTACAATGTTTCCATTAGCAGGGATCAGATCCTTTTTTTGTGGAAAGTCTGATTTATGATGAGAGCGGTTTACTTTAATGACTTGTTAATAGTCTCTAGTGTGCCTTAAAGAAACCCTAAAGAATTTTTGCAGTCCTGTTTAGTGCATGCATCCTATTGAATACAGGAAACAATAAAACTAAATTAACTTTTACTTGACTAAGTTTTAAGACAACTTCCTCTGTCAGTTTAACAACGTCAGCTGTGTGAAAAGCCGAGCCACCCTGCAATCTTGGGGCATAACATTACAGTGAATAAAAGCATGATGCATTGCAGTAGCTTGTTATACACTGGAGTTAACGAGTGCAACATGTTGCATGCTTCACATCGTCCACACACATGGACACAAGACGGATCACAACTTTTTTTTTTCCTGCAGCTGCCTAGTTTGTTGACTTCTATACAATCTTGTCTGTGAACAGCAAAGATGCACTTAGAAATATTCTAAAATTTTAAATGACGCCAATGCAGCTACAGTTCAGGATTCCAACTAAAATTTGCCTATAGTTTGATGCATGAACTGTAAAGGAAGTATAAAGAGAACCAAGATCAAAACAAATGTTAAAGCTGCTAATAGTGGATCATTATGGTCACCATGGTAACAACACAGCTGTGTCTGTCACTCCATGACTGTCAAGTTAAAGAAGCAGACTGAAATACTAAAAATAAGACTTAAAGAAGCAGTTGCTGTGTGAAAACTATAAATCAGATCTTAAAAATCTTTGGACCTCAAGCAGCAGAAGACTGTGATAGTTACACATGCATTTTTTAGGTTTCAACAAAGGTTGATGTAGGAAATATTAGGAAGAGATATTACAAGTTAAAAAGAGAAAAGTCAGAGCTGAAATATAATAGTGGCCAATCAGGGCCTGGGTGTCTAGTCTCTGCATTCTGGAGGAATTTACAAGAAAACTGAAGGTCCTACAGTAGTCAGAGATACACTGAGTGAAAGATTTGAAAAATGTCTACATTTTGATGTATAATTTGTTCATGTACCAGAATAAGTTGTGGGCATAAATAAAATGTTTGCTATAAACTAGTGTGACATCATTAACTGTCAGTCAAAGATTAGGTGAAAAATTCTGTAAAAACCCTAAAAGCTGTCAAAATGCCAGATAAGGCATGGAAAGTCCAACTTTCTGTGACCCATTTAAACTTTGAATGATGCTTCTGTTGTGAAGTCTGTCTGAGCTACAAAGCTCCAAAAAGGGTGGGTTTTCATGTGTGTTTTGCCAAAATTCCATTGATGTCCATTATTTTTTTCCTCAGTTTTGTCTATGTTGTGCAACATACCACTACTAAAAGTCATAGCACAGCACTCACAATCCAGCTGGATGGTTAGGTGTATAATTTGCAGGTTATTGGATAAAAACTTTGAACAGGATAGTAAAGGATATCTTCAATGCTTATGCACTGGTACCTATAAGAAAAACTAAACCTGTTGATGGTCTCAGATCCAACAGCACCATCAGTACCTTGGTCCTGTCACTCATCATTAATGCACTAAATGGCAAAAGCCTACTAAGTCAGGATTGACTAGGTTGTAGAAAATGTGCCATGTCTCAAAAAAATTCTAGCAGGACTTTGCGATGCTCAGCTTTTTCAAATTTCATCTTTTGGTCAGTGATCCCACCCCCCTAAATATCCACAAACACCAAGATCAGAATTCCCTCAGCTGGAGTGCACATCAAATAAGCCATGAGAAGGGTATTTACTTCAAACACCAGCTATGTGCATCACCTGAATCCCACCACCCTTCACCACCACCCCCACCACACACTAAAACTGCTTTATGGGATCTGTCAGTCTCATCTTTTGACAGGTTGCAACTCGAATCCAAATAACATCGCAAAGCACTAAAAACAGTGGGGCAGAACAAATGTTAACATGTACTGGCTCAAAGATCTGTACCTACAGTTAAAAACGTCTCCAGGTGATGCACCATGATGTGCTTCTCTTACAATGCTTTTTCCCATCCCTAGTCTGACCACATGGGCTTTAGGCTCTGTCCAACAAAAGAAACAGCATTTTGTGAATTTGTGAAGCATGACAGACCAACAACAACACATTACATGGTTGTATTTGTGCTGTAGATGCCAGTTGCTCAACTGCAGAAAAACCTGTATTACTTCCATGAACTGACAACAATGAACACTGATGAATAATATGGCCTTAACTAGAGCAGAGCAAACCCCCCCAATTATTACACCAAACAAGCTAGAGGCAAAAAATGATAACTTTACAGAACATGTATTGAACACATCAGAAAAGATGTACAATATACATCAAGTATGAGTTTAATAAACACTGAAAATGGGATTAGTTTGAAAAGAATGTTTTAAACATTGTTAGAAAAAAAAACCTTCTCTTGCTGGATACTGTGCCTAAAAACATCCATTATCTTCACATATTTGGACTGGCACAAGTCCCAGTAGTCTTGCGGTTTATTTTGACACAAAGTAGTCACTTTGTCATCAGTCTACAAAAATAATTCAGTTTTTGCTCTTGCATTTGCCATACTTGTCTTTTTGTGTGTGTTTGTGTGTTTAAATTTCCTGTATAACATACAGTAGATATCCATGGTCTGTGGTTCCTACCCAATATGTAAAATTTATGCTCATGATTCATGCCTCTGTTTTTGGTGCATTTTCTAGGCAGCATAACAGCGTTGCAAAGTATTATGGATAATTTTTGGCATTTCCAAAAATATTTTTAGAAATGATGCTGTGTTTACAAAGATATTTTAAAAATTAGAAATGAGATTGTTTTGCAAAAACATTTATTCCACGTGGACAAAGCCTTACATTTGCACATTTTCCATCACTTGTCTGACCTTATGACTCTTGGTTTTCTCTGGAATACAAGTTAGAAAAAGAAAGCCCTTGTGGGAGAAATAGGAAATGTCTTTCTTGGTCTTCTGATATCAGATTCTTCAGTTCTGTCTGAGATATGAGGTGTAAATGGGGTAAATGTTTTCTGCAGAGAAATGCTGCGTAAAGAGGAAAAAGTATCGCTTGCTAATGGAACCCCATTTCTCCAATCAGACTGAAGATGGAGGATGGTGCTAAATATTAAGGTTGCTGGTACAGTACTCAAGCACTTTGGTGGTCCCTGTGCTGCAATGGATCCAGCTCAAAATCCAGCTCAAAAGAGGAAGAATTCGGGCTGAAGGTGAAGATTGGGCAAAAAAAAAAAAAAAAAAAAGAACCAGACCGGATGTGCTTAGGGAACGTGGAAGGATCTGCCCCTCAGAGCACCGCAGCTTTTCAACAAACCAGCAGCAACGGCCAGCGTTTTAATTCTACTCCCTTCTTTGTCTCCTTTAGATTTCCTTTGCCAGTGTGGCTCTGCAGCCTTTTTCCAGATGGAAATGGGAACAGAACTGTTTTCTCAATGCCCTCTGACCGGTGATCAGACGTATGCCATCCTCTTCTTTTGTTCCTTCTTGTTGTTCGGGAAACAAAAGTCCTTTCAGAGACGCAACACAATCTTTGTGGAAACCTGACAAGCTGCTGATGTCACACTTGCTAATCAGCATCCAACTTGCACACCGTTAACACAATTATTCGCAGCAGAGATGTTGCACCTAAAAGACGAAGAAGAAGAAGAAAAAAAAAAAAAAACTGTTCCTGTTTTTCCTGACAAACAGCCACCATCTTGAGCCAGCAGCCTTCAGCCCACAGGAGTTGTAAAGATCTCACTTTTCATTGTTCTTTTCTAATTTTTTTTATTTTACCACTTCAGCTTTTCTTTTGGGATTTGGACACAAACAGGCATTTGAAAATGATGACTCTTTGAAAACTGAAAAAATA
The DNA here is from genome assembly GCF_001649575.2 of Kryptolebias marmoratus. NCBI lineage: Eukaryota > Metazoa > Chordata > Actinopteri > Cyprinodontiformes > Rivulidae > Kryptolebias > Kryptolebias marmoratus. The sequence goes on from NC_051433.1 coordinate 24,613,385, forward strand.
AAAAAATAAATAAATAAAAAGCTTTTACTACAAGTGTGCAAAAATGTTTATGTCCCAAATTAAAATGTTGCAGCAAGGCAGAGGCTTTTAACAGGTCGGTAATACCGTCTGCCGTGTTTGTTTTAAACCTGGACAAAAACTGCAGCGGAGCAGAGAAACAAGTAAAACATGCAGGATAGTGGCACTCAAGGACAAGGATTGCCTACCCCTGAGCTAAACGATCAGTGTCATCCTAAAGTGTAGAGGTTCACTATTATTTAATGTTCTTTGACAGCAGTATTTTGGTTTTGGGAATGACTTGTTCTCTAAATCTCAAAAATGATAACAAAAATGGCACTCACTGGCTAGCCATTAGCCTAGCTGAGACCTTTGCCTTTTTCTCCATCCTCTGTGCTCTATGGTTGATGTCACTTGATAAGGTACTAACTATTGATAACTATTTGGCACAACATTTCAAAAATGACTAAACTATCCTTACAGAATCATGAAATTTTAGTGATTCAATTCCCATTACCCTAACAAGGAGTAACCACCAATTATTGAATATAAACACAGGAGACAATTTGAAAAAAACAAATTGCAGAGAAGATCCCAGTTTTGTCAAGCATTTGTAATTGACACTTGATCATGTTTTCCTGACATCCGTTGTTCTTTAGCTTGGGCCTCATGCATCTCCTCCAACAACGGGCTTATTTACATGCTCCTCTGGAACTAGCAGCGCAACAGCAGGATGTTTTTGAGGGGTTATTAAAAAAGCTTTGTCAAATGAATGGGCTAATTGACTAAAGTGAATCATGTGTTTGCGGGCGAACGTCCCTCCTCTGGTTTCCGGCTGAACAGTTCCTGTTCTTGTGGGGAGAGCAGATTGGCTTCGCGTTCCGAGTTTTTCCTTTTCTGGTGCGTAGGAGCGGGACTAACAGCTCAGTCACCTGTGAAAGCCTGTGGACCGCTTTCCTCGGGAGACGCCACAACGAGGGAGGCGAGGGGGACGTTCTAATCAGGTGATGTAGGTGGAAGATCACTGTAATCAACGTTGGAGCAATGTAAACGATACACAGCGCTTCGGCAGTCTCCCAGCACTTACCTTTGTTGGCAGTGGAAGCATTTTTTTCTCACAATGTGTGAAACAGAGAAGTCCATAGAGATGTCTGAGGTGTTAGTCCACAGATACTCACTGAAAATCACACTGTGTTGCACCTCATTAGTTAGGTGTATTTTTAACTTGCACGCCATGTGTTCGTAAAAGTACAAAGCAGCAGTCTTGCTTTGGTTTTATTGAGCAATTGTAAGTGATTATTAGGAGCCAACTTAAGTATATGATTCTAACAAATCTATTCGTAGTTACACGCCCAGCATTCTTTGGATGAATGCATATCGCTGCCATTTAAGATCACTTTATATGAGAAATGACAACGTTATAGCCATTTTATTCAAACCTTCAAAAATAAAATTGTCATGTCATATTGCTATAATCAAATGATGTGTTATGACACTTGACTATGTGTTAGGCATGACTCTCAGCTACTAGCACACCAAATTTTAGCTCAATATTGGAGAAATTCAGTGAGATATAGCCATTTTAGTGGAGGATACGGTCATTTAGCTGTGGAGGCCATCATGAATTCGGTTGACTCCAGATGTTAATCAATTGTAGATGTACAGCTAATAATTACTGTCAAGGTGTTTCATTTATATGCGTTCAGTGGTTTATGAGATATTTTGCTAACAGACAAACAGGTTGACTCACCAGTTATTGCTAACTTTAAGCAAAAATCTTGTGCAATAGGCAGAACTCAAAAGTGCATTTTGTTAGTTACCACTAAGCTGCAACCACAATAAATTTTAGCCCAATATATGTAAAGTTGACTGAATTATATAGCATTTTTTGTGTTGTGTAACATCATTTGGCTGTAGTAGCCATCTTAAAATAGTATGGCTCCAAATGTTAATCAGTTTTAGATGTACATTCAGTGGTTATTTACTGAAAGTTGAACTACAATTTGTCCAGTGGTTGTCCAGTGGTTGCTAACAGACAGACAGAGTTGACTCCAAATAGGTAAAGGAAAAATTTTAAACAGCTATTTTGCACAATCTGTTGGTGCTCAGAATATGTTATGGGGATCAGTTTCAGTTACTACCACACCAAACTTTAGCCCAATATCTGTAACATTTACTGAGTTGTAGCCATTTCTGTGAGGCAGCCACCTTGAATCAGGTTGACTCCAAAAGTGAATCAGTTGTAGAGGTACATCCCATGATTCCATTTTGAGAGTTTCATTAAAATCTGTTCCGTGGTTTGCCAAATATTTTGCTAACAGACACACGAACACAAAAACATTATCACCGCTTCACCTTTGGAGGTGGGTGATAATGAATGCACCAGAGGGACGACACTCACTTCACCCCCCCCACCTACGAGGTCCACACTTAATATTCGACTGCAAACACACCATATTTGGACACGCTGACAAGAAACGAAGCATCAAAACCACCAAGATGCATTTTTTCCTAACAGAGTCATACTTGATTAATAAGTGGTTGGAGAGGAAGAGAGAATAAATGTGTAGTCAAGATGAGAGGAGAAACATCTGAGAAAACAGTGGAAGAGACACAGAGGGCCAGGACCGGCAGCTTTCGGGAGTCAAAAGCAGCATTTTGTCATTTCAACATGATGGCACTGAATCCTAATGGAAGACGCAAATGGAGGAGTTATTTCATTGCTTCTCACCACTGTGTGAGCGGAGCCTCCAGTCTGGCCCCCTAGAGTTTCTGCGTACTGTAATTTAATTCACGGGGCCACAAAACAGAGCTGAGAGAGGCTTGAGCAGGACTGAGAGACACACACAACCATGGCAGCCACTCATCGATGACGGGGAGGGTTTTTTTTATTTTATTTTTTTTACTGCCAGACAAATGAGAGCAAAAACAGCTGACAAAACATTCTAATGGTGGAGTTAATCCTACTTTTAGTCCATAAACAAGCGGGTTGTAGAATAAAACTCGCTGTGAGCTCTTTGCCATACCTCTACCAGCGGTGGCCGGTTTATGGCCCGTTTACATCACAACGTTGGTATGCGCTTTTCAACACAAAAAGGTGAAGTTTGCCTAATTCTGGAGAGACACGGCTTTTTGTTTTTTCCTGTACGTAGGTTCTGGTTGAATTAAGGGATGATTCAGACAAAAAAGGCACTTAAGCTGTCAAGTTGTACAACTTTCAGATACTGTATTGTGTCAGCAGAAGCCCATGATCGAGTTGACCAACTCATTTAAAAAAAAAAAAAATCATAATCACGCAGACAAAATTTAGAGTAGAGATGGGAAATATACTGAGCATATATATCGTTTGTTCTGTGTGTGCGTTTTAAGGTAAATTTTGTAGCCATTGGCATCTAATACACAATGAGTTCAGTTTTTCCCATGCACCGCTAATGCATCAAGGCTTACTCCTGTCCATAAAACGCAGTTCCACAACTTAATTTAGTTCGGTTGTTATTTTTGTGACATTGGGATTATTGGTCAGAAGACGTTCCATGAGCTTCCACAAATGCACTACATTGCTTGTTTGAGCAATTACTAAGTTACAACGGCGGGACAGCGGTTAGAGCTGTCGCCTCACAGCAAGAAGGTCACAGGTTCAACGTCCAGCTGCAGCCTTTCTGAGTGGAGTTTACATGTTCTCCCAATGCATACGTGGGTTTTCTCTGTATGCATGGGTGACTAAAACCATGCATGTTGGGTTAATGGTTACTAAGCTGTCACTAGGTGAGAGTGTTGTCTCTCTATCTCACACACTGACCACTAAGTAGAACCCTGGGAAATGTTTTATTTTTGTTTGTTCTTTTATCTAAAGTGTCTTATAATATGACGGATCAATAAAATGTAAACAGTTAAATAGTAAAACATCCAAAACGTCATTAATTTGAACAAAAAAAAAAAAAAAACAGCCGAAAGTGTTGCAGTTCAACAAGACATTCAACGATTTATTAAACTCTTTAAAAATCTGCCTGTATATCTTGAATATAGGGCTGCAACTAACGATAATTTCAATAATCGATTAATCGGGCGATTATTTTCTCGATTAATCGGTCGTATTGGAATTTATTCATTCATTCAGTCATTCATTTTGGCCCACATAAAAAGTTATCTGTATGTAAAGGAGTAGGTTGATGTAAAACTTTTACTACTTTCTTATTTTTAAATAAATCAATATAAATTCAATTCAACATTCTCACTTTATATACTTGGCTCTCAAGCAGAAAA
>NC_051433.1:24618050-24618716 GCF_001649575.2 Kryptolebias marmoratus
TGCTTAACAACTTTAAGACTAAACACAAAACCCTATTCAGCAGATTCTAACCTGCAGTGAGTAAAACATGCCCCCCAAAACGGTAATGGAGTAGCAGAAAGAAAGTTTGCAGTGAGGAAGAGGAGCCGTAGCTTCTTCATCATCATACGGAGTAGACAGTGTTTTTTTTTATTTTTATTTTTTTAACGGAGCGGACAAAGCAATGACTTATATTTGGGACGGAGTTTGTTCAGCAAACGGGCTGTGGGTGACGTCACTGCGACAACGTTAGTGACGCATAAATTGCGCGACACATAGCGATAATGAATTTTGTTGCCAACGCTTTTAATTATCGAATTTTATCGATTTTATTGATTCGTTGTTGCAGCCCTACTTGAATATGTGCGTATTTTTGAAACACATTCCCGCATTTCTTGAAAATATAGTTTCTCCCGTGTTTTATGTGGGCAAAGATTGTATATAATATATTTGGTCTGTGTGAGAGTAAAGAAACATATTTTTCTTTTGTTAAATAAGTGCTTCACATACAGGTGCTGGTCATAAAATTAGAATATCATGAAAAAGTAGATTGATTTCAGTAATTCCATTTAAAAAGTGAAACTTGTATATTATATTCATACATTACATACAAACTCATATATTTCAAATGTTTATTTCATTTAATTT
>NC_051433.1:24620169-24648745 GCF_001649575.2 Kryptolebias marmoratus
AATCATCAAAATTAAATGAAATAAACATTTGAAATATATGAGTTTGTATGTAATGTATGAATATAATATACAAGTTTCACTTTTTAAATGGAATTACTGAAATCAATCTACTTTTTCATGATATTCTAATTTTATGACCAGCACCTGTATAAGACTTAAAAATTACACTTTATATCATATTTAGTGAATAAAATATAGCGTAAAACTATTGTACTGTGGAAGCGGTTCAAGAAAACGGATGGATGAATTACACGCTTTAGCCTTTTGTTCAGCCGACTGCATCTTAACTATTTTGGAGTTAGACTGGTTAAACGGACTTGTGCTGTTGGATTATGTGAGTGAACAGTTGTAGGTTTTGCTGCTTGTTAAAGGAACAACAGTCAGAGGACCAAGGTCTATAGTGTTAAAATAAACATTAATACAGTAACTAAATGAGGATTATAAATATTATACATCGCAATAAAGCCCCAATATTTCTCAATGTTAGTTTTTGCTCATATCGCCCAGCCCTGACAAAGAATCCTTTGTACCGTATTTTCTGCACCATAGGGCACACTGGATTATAAGAAACACTATCAATAAATGGTTCCTTTTTCGAACTTTTGTCATATATAAAGTGCACCGGACTATAAGGTGCATCATCGCGCACCTCCCAATTTTTGTAACTTCACACGGACAGTGCTCACTGCTCTCCATTCAAAATGGACGATTTCAGTGCTCTAGCGGAGCTGGTTCCCCTGTATCAGCATTTATATGATCCCTCTATGAGCGATCACAAAGATAATCAGACTGTTCAAAACTCACGAAAGGATACCGCACCGACATAAGCGACAAGTATAAACGCCTACACCGCATGCCATGCGCTCTTAAGTCGACATTTAAGAGCTCGACTATAACTGAGCCTTAATGCTGCAAGCGGTGGGGCTTTGTAGTTTACCAAAGTCGTACTAAAACATTACGACTTCTTACATATATAAGGTGCTCCAGGTTATAAGGCGCATTGTCGTTTTTTGAGAAAATTGAAGGCTTTTAAGTGTGCCTTATAGTCCGGAAAATACGGTAGACTTCCCAGATTCGATCCTTCTAGCTTCCGACTGTTTGGAAGGAATCAAACTCCTTCCGCTGCCATGTAACCGGGGTGAGGTGACAGTTAGATAAAAGGAGTGTGGGACGTGAAGCCCTCCACCCTCCCTCCCCTCTGAAGTATGAAGCTGTGTTCAAATTAGTGGCGAACATCCAGCTTAAAGTCTGATTACCCCCAGCCCGCTCCGAAGCCTCAGTGAGTGGAGTCAGACGAAGGTCACAGATAAAAGCGGTGTTTGATCAGAGCTTTGTTCGCCTACCCTGAATGTATGCGCGTACATAAATATTGACTGGATTTTCGAGGGTGGTGTGGGGAGAGAGAGAGAGAGAGAGAGAAGAAGAGAGGGGGAGATAGTGCGAAGGAGTAGGAGAGAGAGAGAGAGAGAGAGAGAGAGAGAGAGAGAGAGGTGGTCAAGGCTCATCCTCCAGGCTTTGAGCAGTGTTTGATGAGTGTTGACTTTTAACACTCGGCGAATCAAACTGCTCATCAGAGAAATCTGGTGGTAATGAACTGCGTTCGCCCACTTGGCTGTTACATGCTCGTGGCTGCAAGGCGGGAAATGGAATTCCTCCTTTCCCGTACGCTTCCACACGGACAGTGATCTATGAGAAAGCCATTTGTCTAGACACATTTCGAATAAGCCTTCAAATGGTTGGCTCAAGCGAGGATTTGTATATTTGTCTAAAAATCTGCCTGATGACTGCCTGACAAATGAAGTTGAGTAAACAAACGGGAGCGTGGATGAAGGCGAGCCTGTGAGCTGATGTTGGAAATTTCGGCGGGGCAAGAACTCTGGAGGACAGCAGGGAGAAAAAAAAAAGTCTATTGTTAGTCTGGCTCAGCCACTCTGCAGGGGTAAATCTTTCAGTAAAGGTCACAAAGTGCAGCACATTTGGTTTAGATCAATGAGGCCATGACCCACACCAGGTTTATTTGGACCTTTGCACTAAAATAATCACAGCACTCCCACTTCTGCCGTGACAGACGTTAGCAGTCTGGAACTACTTCGCTTTTTGAAGCCGTTTACCTGAGAAACAGATTGCAGGGAGCTCGCCGCTGCCACGAATATTTCCTAATTATAGTTTGAATTATGAGAGTCGTGGAGTGGGGCTTCTTACAGGAGAAGTGCTTTTCTGTTGGAAACAGAGTATGAATGTTTGTCTTTGTGGTTTGTCTGCAGGACTGAGCTGGCTCTTTGGAAGTAAGGGACTGGGAGGAGGTCCAGATGAGACAGAGAAGCTTTTCTTTTCTTTTTTTTTTTCTTCTTATTCTTTACCCTCAGACAGACATGCGGCTCTTATTTTTATAGCAATTTCAGCACACGGCGATAATGTTTTAAGAGACCACAAGAATCAGATCGAGTTAATTAAAGAAAACACCACGACCGGCGAAAGTTCGGCGGAGGAAACTGAACGTTCAGGAGTTTGCTCTGGGTGGCCGGCCGACTGGCTCCGTGTTGTACAAGACTCACGTCTGGCTGAGCAGCAGATTCGAACAACAGCAAGTCAAACTCTCCAGAAATCGAATAAAGGCCTTTTCTTGATGTGCCACGGGACAGCTGTGAAAGGGTTTACAATTCTTTGGCTCCAGTTCAAGGAATTTAAACTGCAAAGCACAACACACCCGCTTTACCTGAGATACCCTATTAAAAAACACAAGTTAAGTTTAGAACAGCACCTCTGTAACAAAGAGAACACTAACATAGGCCAAGTCTAAAATGAATAAATGTTTGGGGTTTTTTTGTTTTTGTTTTTTATTTACAAAAAATAAGGTATTTTTTCTGTCTATGCCAGCAGCCCAAAAATAAAGGGCCTTGTGTATGATCCGGTGTGCGCTGGAAGCTGAGCCTCAGCAGTTGACATGCCTCTGCTGAGAGACAGCAGCTGTTGGCCTGATATGGCATGGCTACAGAGCAAAGGGGCCGCAGTGGTAAAACAGGATCTCATTTGCTCCAATAATTACCAAAAGAATTTTCCTGATGATCCTCGATGAAACTCGGGTGAGATTCCTGTTCTCACTTTTGCACATTCGGCTAATATTAAAGGCTACCGCAACTGAGCGCTGCCTTTCGCTTTCACTGTGGCCCAACTCTGCTTTTATCTACATCAGTCCTGCTTCAGCTGGCTGGATTCCTGAGCTCTCATATTTTCCATGTTGTGTTTTGTTCCGTTATCACCAAAAGTGCATGTCCTGGCAGAAGAAGGCCTTATGAGGCCATGCGATATGGAAGCAAAAGATAAACAAAAATCTGCTGTAAATCTGGGTTGTGTCTGAGTGACGGTGGCAGCCTGGTGCTTGGCAGATTAACGTGCACTGACAAAAAGAGCTCCGCTGCAGGATGCATTCAATCGAAAGATCAATGAACTAGCATTCTTTGAAGGATTTGAATATCATCTGCTGCCTTTTATGCCAAACTTTTAAACTAAAATGACAGAATTATAGCCATTTTGGTCAAACCTTGTAAATGACATTAAGCACAATTTCATGCGAAACTGAGAGATCTCGCAAGACATCTCAATGTTCAGAGAATGCATTGAGGACTACAAAGTACAACCCTTGAACGGATTTATTTCGGGTTACACTCAGCAACTTAGGAAACAACAGATAAAAAAATAAACCCTGCCTTTATTACTTTAAAACAATTTTCTTTATTTCCTTTTAGGACTCGGAGGCAGCGTTCTATTGTAGGTAAACCATTGTAGCAGAAGATAATATGAAAACAGCAGTGACAAAAGACTTAATTTCCTTGTACTTGTAAGCCAAAGGCAGAGGGGCTTATGGTGTTATATGCATTATATTAAAAAAAGACCATAATGGACTTTCAAAGGTCCATTGTCTAGCTGGGACAGGCATGACGTTTGAGACATCAGACATTATACTGAGCTTCTTTTTTCTCTCTTCTGGCTTGCTTTGAGACTACTGTTTTCACAAGTTGGCAAAGAGAAAAGGCATATTCTCTTTAAAGTTAGCTGAGAACCTTTTACTCAGGGTGATATCCTTTACCACCTGCACATATCAATCACACCGTGGCTTCGTATGAATGCTGAGGGGGAAAAAAACCAAAGCAAAAAATGGGTTTGGTTCTTGGTCCAAAATGACTGCCACTGCTCCTCTACTGGAATTTAAAGAAATGCTTAATATTTTGCTAAGACTCTAATCAAAGCAGCTCTCTGTTAGGGACAAGTAAAGGTATCCCTACTGACACCTTGGCATTGGCTTTGGCACGGGGCTCTGTCCACTCAGCCGGTGGTCCTGGATTCCTCCTGAATTTGCCATTTATTTTCTCTGCCTGAGCACTATCAAATATCTGAATCTACAGAAATTGTACAAACTCAGCTTATTTAACCAGAGGTTCAAGGTGTACCGTATGATGATAGATTCGATGGAATCTATCATCATGGACTGAACCACTATTCAGGAGACTGGTTATTCAAAATTGTACATGCTCCTTTTAAATAATTTTTCTCAAATATTTACGAAAGAGAGGAAAAAAAAAAAAAGAGTTTCTTTTACATGTCGGTGGTCCAGAACAAGTGGGATTTATTACTGTATAAGCACAGGTGGAATGAGAGTTCAGAGAAGTGCAGGTTTGCAGACAAGCACACCTGTATTTTCTCAGAAAAGGAAGAGAATGAGAAACAGTATCATGTACTTCCAACACAGAAAAACTCCTTTACTGAAGGGAAGAAATAAAAGATGTAAGCTGGAATGTCTGAGGGTGGCGCCTGAAGTACATTGCTCTCTTTTTTTTAACCCCCACCCCCCAAAAAAGCTTGCTCAATGAGCCAGCTCTAACCATTCTTACAGGTTCTTTGTCAAAAAGGAAAGAGGAAATCTTGAATGATACAGAGAGGTAACACTTGAAAAGGAACATCTCTCTCAAGGCAACAAGAGGGAGGTCAGAAAAAAAAGTGGTGTAACAGAGACAAGAGAGGCACGCTGATGAACTGCGTATCCTATTTGCACATATTTGCATGAGAAAAGGCAGCGAAGGAGCCACCAGTTCAACAAATTGGCTGCTGAATGGACGGGATTTTTCGAGCATCTCTTGAGAGGCCGAGGGAAGAAGGGGAGCACTGCAGACTCTGAAGTGGAGCGTGTTGTCAGGATTAGTTGATAGAGAGAGGAGCAAACATTTTGATAGGGGGTGCCAGGCCCGCGCTGCTGGAAGCCACGTCCCGATGATGGTTGTTGCACTGCACCAAACTAGTAATGACTCGCAGCGAACACCTTTCCCCGTTTAGAGACAGATGAAGTTGAAAGCGAGCAGGTGGGCTGTTCATCTTGCACCGCAGGAATACTGTACATCAATATGTTGAGTCATGGGACAAGTGCAAATGATTTTTCAAGTCAGTGTGTATGGATGGCTTCCAATTAGCCCAGATATTACTGAACATCTGTCATTTACAGAAGGGACAATTATGTCTTGTGAAGTCAATCTGTTGGGTCCTAATGGAGCCTCAGTAAATGAAACCTAACATCTGCTGGCAGCAGAATCAGCCGAGGCCACAGTGCTGCAGTCTGTGTTCCCTGATTAGGAAGTTTTAAACTTGCTCTGAGGCTCAGTAGTGACTCAGTAACAGGGCTGCACCAAACCTTATCATCCACAATCAAACCGATGTAGGTTTTTGCATGATTAAAAAAAAAAAAAGAGTCATATTTAGGGTTGCACAATATATCATGAATTTACTGTCATCACAACATCAATACCTCAAAATACTGCTTGAACTGCAATAAATCATAAATCAATATATTTCAAGTAGCATGCATTCATATTCTCCAAATAATATATCTGGTCAATCCAACAGACTCTCACTGGCTTTGATGCCCACACCTGGTTTAGGTGACAGTGATGACAAGTGTGGAATGAGGAAAATATTGGTTTATTGCAGTCGATTTCACAATATTAAGCAATAACTTCACACATCGAAAGTTTTCACCAATATTATGCAGCCCTAGTCATATGGCAATATCAGTGATATGACAACATGACACATTTACATTCAAAGGACGCACATCAGTTTGAGACTGGGTCTATGGATGTGGATTTCAAGCAAAAACATTCTTTGAGTTTGTAATTATTCCATTTTCCTTTGAATATTTGACGTATTCTGGCAGTAAGGCTGAGCTTAACATGAGATGCTGGAATGCTTTGAGTTTTCTAGTCTTTTTTTCCCTAGGAGGTGGGAGGGTTAGCAGTAGGTGTGTCAAAAACAGCATCTGAATCATCACCATCAGGAAACAACTTGGCGTGTCACTACCAGGTACTGGTTTATAAAACAACACAACACAACCAGAGACCGGTTATCTTCAAATTTCCCTATTTTAACTACCCTTTGAATAAACGGAAATCATTTCCTATCCCTGGTTAGGTCCACATTGCATGCTAACGCCTGAAACAGCGCACCAAGTGAGAAGTATGTTTGTGCACCATTTCAAACAGTGTATCAGCCAGTGCACACATTAGATGATTTGATCAGATCCAGCAGCGAAACAGAAATATGTCCACCTCAACCTTATGGCTGATATTCAGCGCCAAGAACGAGAAGTTCTCTGCTGTCATGTCGGGATTGTGTGCCATCACAACAATAAAAAGTAAACAATTAAGCAGGAGTCTTGCTTCATATGAAGTCATGAAGTGGGCTCTCATTCACGTGGCTGAGTGACAAAAATTGAGAGCTGAAAAGTGGGCGGGAAGAAACTTGTAGGAGGAGGGAGGAGCTTTCTGGGAGTTCTGAGCCAAGTGTCTCGTGGACGATGAAAGGTGTGTGGGAAAACAAACGTCTCACAACCACGTGACAGAGAACAGTCTTCTTGACTTCTTATGGAGTATGACGGAGCCTTTAGGGTTACAGAAGCATGGTTAGACAATTTTATACATAAAATTGGAAGCTACTTCTACAAGTTAAAAATGGTTCGGCTGCAAGAAAACAGACCAACAAACACAGCATCTCATAAGATGTGCAGGAAAACTGTTACCTGTAGAGGCAGAAACAAAGTAGTCTAATTGTGAACAAATGACTCAAAGCATTGCTGCATTAATCACTATAGGTGCAAATCAAATGATAGAAAGACTGGGTGGTTTTCTGAACATTATTAACATCATCGTTATTGTCATTATCATTATTGTTGTCACTCAGAAAAATAAAGAGCCTTTCCAAATGTCCATGATTAACAGTTCGTTGATATTAAAGTCATGCTGAGCTCTGGGAAGAGAAAAAAATCCACTTTATCATGCCTCTGAAGCAGCACTGTAGTGGTTCCATATGAAAGGAAGACAGGCATACTCCAGCGATTTGATTGATGAGTAAAATATGTAGTCTATAATCTGCTGTAAGACCAATGTTGGATCACACAGTGCCACACAAACCATGCTTAAATTACTGTCAGCATATAGCAATGTCCACAGAAACAGATACACGTGTCACGGTGTTTGCTGCCAACAAGCAAGACGTGGATTTGGCGTAGTGAAACAGGAAAGTCCCTCTGTGTGTCATCATACTGTTGGAAACGCTCATAAAACACTCTCACGAGGATTTAATTGTTGTGTCGGCCGAGCTACAACTGCAGGCATTGTTCAGCTGAGGTTTTATTTGAACAAATGTTAAAAAGAAAATTTTAAACTTCAACAGAACCACGTGCGTGTCAACATCTTGCAACTTATATTTAGGTTGGCAGCTAGTTTCGCTACTTAAGTGATTTCCCCACATGGACTATTCCCTAACTCAACACTACCATTTTAGGTTTTTGTTTGCCTAAATGCCCCCATTTTTCAGCTCCAAGTAGAATATACTACCTCCGCGGAGACCTTACGTTAAAGACTCTTAGACAGCTAGTGGTGCATGTTACTGTTATAAGTTATTTCTACATTTAGTTCCTAAAGTTAACAGAAATGAGTGAAATAAATCTTGGGCTCTTCTGCAGCAAAAGTAAATCTGAAAGATTTACAACTTCTTAAATTTAGTAACAACAATTTAAGTGTGGTTTACACAGTAAGGCATGAATGTGGTGAAAACTGTCACTGCTTGAATGAAGCTGATTCCTCCAAGCCTTTGTCACTATTTTCCATTGTGGTTGTGTTTGCTTGTAGGATTTGTGCTCTGATCATCTCAAGTATTCATATTTTTAATCAACCACTACTGAAACAACACAGAATTCTGTGTATGTGTGTGTCTGTGTATTAGCAAAACATCTCATGAACCACTGGGCAGTTTTAAGTGCAACTTTCAGGAACTATTCATTGGATACACATCACCTCATCACCTTTTAAAACCAACTCAATGTAACATGGCTATCAAAATCACAAAAATAATTGTAACTCCATCAATTTTACAGCTACTGGGCTAAAAGTTTGTGCGGCTGTAGCTGAGTGTCATGCCCAACACATTCTCCAAGTGCTACTCATTGGACATTTGCTTAAAACTTTGGCATTAAGTAATCATTGAATATACATCTAAAACATTAGACTCTACAGCTAATCAACCTTAGCCAAACTTTGAGCGTGACATCTCATGATGTTGTATGAAACCGTTATGTTGGCTTCAAAAAATGACCAAAATGGCTACAACTGTCATTCCTCAACATGAGACGATTTCACTTTAAAACTCTGACATGAAAGGCGGTGGGGTGATATGCCTTCCCTCCAGGGATTCTGGGAATTTCATTTGTGCTCTTTTGGTGCAATTACAGGAGAAAACAGGACAAGACTGCAGTATTTATGCACACACTGTGTGAAGATTAATTGTGTATAACAAATGGAAATAAATTTGGTAGGAAAAGTTTTTTTTTATAATGAATATATACAAAAAGGTGGAAGAATGAATTTGTGACGAACCTGTTCTTAAATTCCTAAGAATAATGGTTGTTGTTGAGCTCATTTCAAGTACAATGTAGTCAGGAACTTTAAAGTTGAGTTCACATTTACAGCCTTTTTAAAAGCAGCATAATCGGATGTTTTTTCCTGCAGTAATCATTGTGACTTTGTGCCTGCTTGCACAAAGTCACAATAATTACAGTTTTCTCAATCAGCTTTGCCTAACTTCTGCGGCATTTCTGATGTTGTGAAAATGTTGTGCAAATACTTAAACTGATTATACATGAGACTGTTACATGCCTGCTAAGATAATCCATGTCCTGCTAGCCCTAGAGAGACTGAGGGAGAATGGGTGGTGATTACCATGCAAGAGCTATGATGCATTTCTGAGAGGCACTGGAAGGAAACGATGGGACATTACAGTACAACTAAGGGTCTGTTAATCAGCCTATTAAGGTTTAATTGAGGGTAGTTAATTAGGAGACGGTGGGCAGTCTGTGCTTGGGGGTCAGGGGCCGACATGAGAAGAGGCCACCTGAGAAGACTGTTGCTGATCCACTGGCCGGTGATTGAGTGGCAGGAAAATTGGTCTTAATTATACCTGTCTATTTTTGCCTGTTTTAAACCTTTTAGGAGCCATAAATCAACCACCCCCCGCCCAGGTCCAATGAACAAGAAGCCAACTGGGACTGCTGGAGCAGAGCAAACACATTTACAGTACACCCAGACTGTATGTCTCCACAAAAATCATCAAGAGACGGCTTCGCCTTTGAGGATGCAGGCTATTTAAGCTGAGTGGAAAACACAATAAAGAAATAGAAAAACACAGACAAAAGCAGCCTTCTGACTGAGGTAATGCATAAGCTCACCTCACACCATCTCCACTCTGAAATGACTCCACATCTTATCCCCCACCCCACCCTCACATATGGAGTAGTGGAAAACAAAGATGTGCTTGTCCTCGCTTCTTAAAGCCAGCTCTGCATAGGGCAGTGGCTACCACCAGAAGCTGATTATGGACTCTTTAAAGTTAGATTTGATTTAATGTCCGGCTCCTGCCTCAGCTGGACCACGGGGTACAGGAATGTGGTTCGCTGCTAGGACTGGCCCACTTAGCCTGGGGTGGATTCATCCTGTCTAGGGGCCAGTCATGAGCAACAGAGCAGGGCCACATTTGCTTCTCCCATCTGGGGAATAAACACACTGCATACACAGGGGCCAAAATCCAATAAAGAGCCTGACAAAGGCCTGTTTCTTCCCTCAGAATGCCAAACAACATGTGATCCCCCTTAGGGAAATAACTCCTATGTCTGTTCCCCAAAGCTCCCTGCAACAGAAATAACGCCCGGGGAACTTTTGGCACATGTCTTGCTGAGGATGCCATGTGCTCTGACAACATATTAGTGTCAATTTGATCAGGCAAATTTGTTCTACTGTACAGCTGAGATTTGTTTCTTACAAACTGATGGCACGCTTAACAATTCTTTAGACAGAAAAGAACTGGTTAAAAGAATTATAATACAGAAGAATGTAGACATGCTTCAAATGTTCCTAAATGATACCATACATCAGTTTTGTACAATGTGCTGTAAAATAGGCCTATAAAAAGAATATAAAATATATAAACAGTTTTACTGTCTTGACAATGTGAACAAACAAACAAAATTATCTAGGGAAACAAATAAATGAAACTTGGATTCCGGCACTGTTGCTAACAAGGGCACCAAAAAGGGATAATAGTTCAGAGACATCAGACACAGCTCCAATATTTCCCTTTTCTATTTGTCAGTAAGTGCTATAAAGTTGGCTTTTGTGCTGCCTTTGACCCAGTAACTTGATTATTAAGGAGCTGTAGGGAGGTGCCAGGTGTTTAGCGCTTCCCTGCGTGTAACTTTGAAGTTCAAACACCAAGTGATATCTGACAAGATGTGCTTTTGGAGGGGACCAGTTCTCAATCCTCACAACCATTTGAGTTAGTTGGCCTTTTTTATGTTTTCACACTGGCATTACTGTGGCTATTCATTGTCCTTAGTACTTTGATCAAGTTTTTTTCAGTTCCTGCTTCAGAGTAAGCACTCAATAAGGACTGTCGAGTGACATAAGGAGATGTGATTGGTTCATGCATTGAATGGCAGCACCCACAATATCAAAATCACTTTTGCATAGCCAAAATAGAAGCTACTTAACTGTTGTCGTTATTTGTCATAATGTGCTTGATGTATTTTATGACTCTTGGCTTCTTCTTTTACGTGTTTACAGCATTCTTTAAAACTGCATTTTAAAATTAAACCAAAGGCCCATAACACACACAACTCCAACTATGGCGACCTCCATTGTTGTTCATGACGAAAATCACTTGCATGAGTGATGTGGCTGCTCGGACTGTTGGCCAAGCTTTACGCAATTTCAGCATTCCCCTAGTGATGCAAAAGCAAACACGTAGGTCCTTACAACTGCTCCATTGTGGTAATAACAGTTTTTTATAGTCGTCAAGGAGTCCTTATAACTGTTTAGTCCTAAAATGGCAGTTTACTATGTTTGCTAGACTTCTTTAGTTACTGTTAATTATTTAGGTATTTAAGATCTGCAGAGCAGTAGTTTGAGCCATAAGGCAAAAAAATATATATGTATATATTTATACTATTGACTAGCATAAACAGAGGTAAGATTATGGAAACAGGTTGTGTCAAACCCAATAAAGTTGATGCAGGCATGTTAGAGTTGGTGCCCCATTACAATTTATATTACTCATAAAAAAAACTGTATTCAGAGCATTCCATTTTGCATTTCAAACTGTGAATCCTGGCATTTTCTCACCACATTTCCCCTGCCTCACCTTCAACTCATCTACTACTTTAGTTGTAAACGATTGCTTACCCAGTTTGTATAATCTGTAACAACGCTGCGCAACACAAAAACTGCTTGCTATTAAGTCACAATGTCCACACATTGCTGTATGGACAAGATGACACAGAAGGAGAATTCTGTTTTATTGAACAGTTCTTTCTAACCTCCGTTACTCCAATTTATCTGACATTTGCTTTATTGGTTTACATAAACATTGTTGAAGCTAGAACACTTTCCCGCTGGCTGTCTCTAAATACTCATAGAGAACTGGCACGTCCCAGTGTACATTTATTTTAAAGTGGCTGTTATTGTTCAACCTCTGTGACTTAAGAATGTTTGCTGAGGATTTACAAGGTGACATTTACAACAGCAGCACAGGCACCTTTGTTCTCTTGCCATATTCACACTTAGAAGGCCTCATGGAGATGATCCCCTTCATTCTGAGAGCTCAGGTAAAGATATTCCGGACAGTGATATCGACAGACTGTGATAGACTGGCGACTCGCCCTGGTAGTACCCCACTTCTCACCCAGTGATCGCTAATGATGCACCAGATCCCCCTGACTTTGTGCAGGATCGAATGGCTATAGAAAATGAATGAATGGATAGGTGGACAATACTGGTTGAGGCATCTTGCACAAGTAGGCTTGAACAACGTGGAGGAAACATTTCTGAGCTCCAGGATCGCTCAGTGTGAAGATGTGTTGAGAACAAAACGGTGAGCTTTTATTTACATGGCAAACAAATGATAAGAAAATAAAACCAGCTCTATCTACAGAGCAGAGCAGAATCACAGTCTATTTATGAAATTGTGGAGTAAACATTGGCAAATCCTGACCGGAGTGATGTGATTTTCTTTTCATTAGGATGTCGAGGTAAGAGGGAAAGCAAACACAGCTCAAGATTTTATGAGGAAAAATGTCCGTATGAACAATAAGGTATTCATGTTCTGATTCATACCAGCCTGTAGCTCAGTAAGAGGACAGCCATCTGCTATCATACTCCCCCACTAAGAGCCTGTTATAGAAGGACAAGCCGTGGATCATCACGTCCATGTTAGATCCATATAGACTTACTGGAACTAACACCTCCACTACAAGAAGAGAATACGGCTCTGAGGCTGTTGACAGAGCTGCGGTTGTCTGCCTCCTCAAGTGAATGAACATTCCACTGATCCCTGTACTGTGGGTGTCTTTTCATACAGCACTTGATCCCTATAATGGGGTTCTGCCATGTCTTGAACTGGTGTCAAAAGTGTTAACTTTTGTATGCGTAAAGCAGATTTTATTGGAAAAAGCTGGTGGCGAAGCTGGAGTGAAAATCTTGCATGCTTTTTTTTTTAAGCCTAATAATCAATAATTCTGTTTCTAAGAATGTACCAAATCTCAGTGCAGGATAAAAAGGGTCATGTGTTACACTTAAAACTAAAATATCACCATCGGACCCTTTAACCTTTTTTATCACTGTTTCAGTTCTTCAGCTGTTAACTTGCTTTTAGCAGCCTTGTTTGTAGTTGTAGACAGCAGATGTTTACGCCAGAGAAAACCTGTGAATTGATAATGAACATAGGAGACCATTTAGAACCAGATGGAAGAGCTAAAATAAAGTGAAACACAGACTTACATTCTTGAAAGGGTGGTTATAAACATGACCCCAAATGAAAGCTAACACTTCACAGGGTCTACCAGATATAGAAACATGATGAGGTGACAAAGCATCACAACAATGTCTTCAGTCTATCTTTAAGCTAATGGAATTCAGTAGAATGAAAAAAAGAAAACTTTAGTAAACAATCATCGAACTGAACAATAATAAAAATGAATGTCAATTGTATCAACAACCTGTACTTTAAATTTAGATGTAATTAAGAGGTTTGAGATGTGAAGGTGCTATTAGCCAACTATCAGAAACAGGCTGATTTAAAAAGTTTTATTTATTATTCTTAAATATGAAGTTTGTTCTAATGTGCTCATGTCATCATATGATCATTAGCTAGTTTCATGCCATCTGATCAATGTGTTGGTGAAGCTTTGAAAATATTTTTTACAATTAAGGAAATATTAGTCTAAAAAAGGGCATTCACAGTTCAGAATTGAGAAAGCTCATCTTGCTAGGATTACCATGTCCTGGATGGATGAGAGTCTATGCCAGCACCAAAAATAAAGTGCTTTGTCAAACTCACTGAGGTTTCTGGATCTGACATCTAATCAACTTCAAAAGGATATATTTTCTGAGTACCGATTCACTGAGTAGAAATACACTGTGCTACCGTTACTGAGTAATAACACACTTTTAGGTGTCTGAGAATACATACTTCTTGTGAGATAAGATTAGAAACCAGGTTTAAAGGCCTCTGCATTCCTAATGTGCCTTGTCCCACATAGAATGCTAAATAGGACACAGTTGCAGGCTGTTGGTTTCAGTCCACGACTTTCAAAACATGAACATGAAACTACCTTTAGGCGTTTGGGATTCATTTTCTTTGACTCAGATCTGCAAACCACAAACTCCTGAGACACAACCACCTGGGCTTAGAGATGCAACCTACACAACTGCAAATGAAGTTATGACACTGCATTTTTAATAAAGAGCTGAAAACCCATAATGTGGAACGTTTCTGCTTTAACCAGTCAACAAACTAGAAGTCTCAGAAATATGAACCTTTTCCACTATTAGGTTTCACCCACCAATAAAAAGAACCAATGTGGAATATAAGCTCTGAGCTTTCTGTGTATTTTCCATTTCAGTGGATAAATGATTTATTTTGCTGGGCTTTTTAATAACCCCTAACCTCCAGAAAGGAAAGGAACACTTAACATGGTGTTTTGCTACCTCCTCAGGCTCTTCACATTCTCTCTACAATGGAGGTCTCCTCCACCAGAGGGGTTTTGTGACTTTGCCAACAATACATGGAAAAACAAGACGAACGCAACTGCAGCATCATCTTACAGCAAAATCTGCATGCTCTTTACCTGTGTCCAGTAAAGAGATAAATGGTTATATCAGCTTAAAATTCTACACAAGCCTCTAAGTAACTAAACATAGCAACATCTGGGCTATTAACATACTGACACGTGAACAGATGAGCACAAACTCATAAAAACAAAACAGTAAACATGGATGGAAAATCTAAACACACATACTATTGACATATGAGCTAATATCTTATCAGCTTGCATTGTTGGTTCTTTCCAACAATAAACAGATCATGTATTACTTATGGTGTTGCTCAATGTACAGCCACGTTAGTTAGAGTCGTGGCATGAGGCCTGAGCCAGAGAAACTGTGGCATTTTCTTGCATGTAATTCAGCTGGATGAACAACAGGACAAAAGTGAACAACACAGTCCAGATGTTCTCTTTTCTTGTAAACACTCCCCACAAATGTCTCTGTGAGCAGTGCACTGTTCACAACGCTCTGGGGCAAATTCACTGAGGTTTGACAATAAAGCCTGCGACAAACCATATTTGTCATCTTGTGGCATGCGGTACTACACATTTGTAATCCACATAAACCCCTCGTTTCAAAGCAGGCATTGTGCAGAATTGTAGTTGTGTTCTAAAAGCAGCCTTTGTGATGTGGACTTGTTCAAATCATCCTTCAAGCTGACCTCAGGGTGAGTTGGCCTTTCCACACAAGATTCTGTTTAAAGGCAAGAGGAGGATGCAACACGGCAGCTCTGTCATAAGAGATTTGCTGGGTAGGAAGCAAACACAAAGCTCTCTCACTCAGTGAAACCAGAGACAGAAAGCTTTGCCTCAGGTTTATCTTTGCCCATCTCCGTTGATGCCCCCACTTAACAAGGTCTTTGACTAACTGTTGATTTGTACAAGTGTATGTTGAGACGTAAGCTGTCTGCATGATTTATTTTCTGGAAACAAAATAAAACCACAAAATGCAAACCATCTTCTCAAGTGTCACATTTGATGCTCTCAGCTAGTGCTCAACAGAGCAGTGACACATTTGTGACAGACATTTACAGTACATCAACTGCTATCCCCCCCACCCTCACATCAAGCACTCCAGTGTTGGTCACATACCTCAGTTATTCTGTCGTGAATTTGAAGGCCACCCTCCTTGTCCGCTGGACCTTTCTCAACAATCTTGGATACAAAGATCCCTTCGTTTGAAGTGCTGTCATTGTCATCCTGTGGAATAGATTGCTGTCATTTTCTCAAGAAAGATATAAGTACAGTGCTTACACAACACATTCAAGGAATCCTCCAAAACTTGGTAAACTATCTTCAAAAAGTATGAATATATGTATATGTATATATATATATATATATATATTCACCCTAGAACTGGGGTGAAATAAAAGTCTCCAAATCACAGGTTAAATTGGTTTTCAAAAATATTAACCTGGCTGGCATCAGAACCAAAGTCGGTGTCAGCGAGGAGCGTTATCTACTTGGAATCTTAAACTCTGGTTAAGATAAGTAAAAAAACTCTTCTTATTTGGTTGAAATGACCTTCCTATTGAATGCAGACTTTAGAGGGAGCTTCAACATTGGATGCTTCCTTGGCCTAACAATTTGACCCCGGCCCACAAAAGGGTGTTGAAGAAGTCTGCATCAAAGAGTTGAAGCCATGACCCCAAAGTCGAAGCTAAATCTGAGTTAACAGCTTCCGCGGCACCCTCCTCACACCTGCTGAGCTCTGTAGCACAACTGCAATTTAGCCAAAGCTTTTTCTTAAATCAGAAGTTTCAATGAGACAAGAAGACCATAAAAGAAGACCATAAAAAATACATTTCTTGGTTCTCAGTTATGTACAGTACATGTATATTATTCAATGTATTATACCAATACCAAAAGCTGCAGCCTAAATACCCAGCCCAGAGACCACAGTGGATTCAGTTCCACCTACAAAGTAATACTAGTCTAACAACCAAAGGAAACACACATAACTGGAATTCTATAGAGTAAAGCCAAGAATGATCTTTGACTCTTGTTGATTCATATAGTTCTCAAATTGCTGCTGGATATTCAAATATTCACTTTACCAACATTTTTAGCTTTAATTAGTTATTTTATGCCTAAAAGTAAGATTGTGTAACATCATAATTGTGTACAGTGGAAAAGGTCGAACATAAAATCCCACGTTCCTAGTGCACAGATGAAGGTCACAAAAATACAACATGACCGCTTCCCCCAAACAGGTCCTGCTGGCTCCATTTCCCAACAACAAAATATGGAAACATTTGGTCTAGTGTTATAAAATATGTCAATGGGACAAGTTAGTGTAAAAACCAAGCCTTTGAAAAACAAATCTTTTATAGCTTTTAGTGATTAAATTTAAATTTTCCACAATACTCTATATACAGAAAAGTGTGTTAATTTGGGTTTGGAAATAACCTCTTAAAACAGTGGAGTCCAGTCCTGGTGTAACCCATACAGAGAGCATCTTTTCAACTGGACTTAAAATGCTCTATGTATTAAAGACAAAACTGTAAGGGTGTTTAGGTATTTTCAACCCTTCAGTCAGCAGAGCACGTGGCATCGTTAACGACTTTTACCCCAAAGCCTGAAGGTAGGAAACGCAGCAGTGGTTGTGAAAAGTTCAGGCAAGGATAAAAGACCCTTTTCCTCTGTGTTTACCACACCACCAAAATCCCCTCAATTAAAGACAGAACAACTGCGGCCAGCCAACCATAACTCCAGATTTAACTCTCATAAATGTAATTATAGTTGGGTTTTTTTAAAATCTAGAATACAGAATCCGCAAAACCAGACCAATATATAAACATAATAAAAGCTGATAGAGCGGTTCATTTATCCACCAACTAAAAAAAAAAAACATACTGGGTCATCTGTCTGAACTGTGTCAGTCTGTACAGAGAAGGCCTGGGGTGCTTCTAGTTTGTCGTTCATTGCTTGGTGGACATTTGACACTCGACTGATCACTGGAAAAATAAGACATCCAAAACTCTCAGCTGTCAACCTACCACGCATGGCCTTCCTCCTACGATGTTAAAACCCAGAGATCCACCCTCACGAAGAAGGACAAGTGTCACGTTTTTAGTCCGGTCTTCCTATAGACAGATAGAGGAAAGACGTGAATATAAGGCTTGCAAAAATAATGATATAAAAACAATATTCTACCATTCGTTCCAGGTGAGCGAAATCTGAAACATCTAAAACTTCACAATGAGTTGTAAAAGACAGCTCTGTGAGAAGTTCAACTAATATAAAAAGTAAAATCATATTACATTTTTTTAACTATACAAATAACTAATGAGATGACAGCTCTACAACGGCGAAATGGCTTTACCAATTTTAGAACGTTCATTGTGTTGGCAAACAAAACCAAATAAAATAAATTGGAGAATAAGTTGTACATATTCTTTTATCTTTTATAATCTTGTGTTCAACACCCAGTTGGTAGCAAACTGTCAGCTTCAGAACTGTCCAGCCTAATCCTGACAGAACTCTTCAGAAGACATCAAACGTGTAAAACCATGATAGAACTGTCTAAACTACATGGGCAAATCTCAAAGTTCTGAGGAGTCGAAGGACACGAAGCAATGAAGCTCTCTGCCTCATAAATGTCTAAAACCAGCTCTTCTGTTATTTAAAGCAGCTGCTGCACAGACTTAAGTATCACTGATACTTTCAACATCAGTGCCTCACGACTTGAGTCAAATGAAGACAAAATTAGGCACTTTTGGCTGTGTAAAAATGTACCAAAACGGTAAACTACACGTCACTCAGTTATGACTTAATGATTTTAAGATTATGTTAGATTTCTGGACCAGTTTGTGCTGATAAAATGCTAATTTATCTACATTTGGGGTTAAACTTGGAACAGTAATGGTCTGTTAGACTGCAAAAATAATACCAGAATTATCAGTGGCATACATCATTATAAAATGTATTATTTATACTGGTATTATTATTGTTATTTGTAGTAGTAATTTTAGCAGTCTATACAAGAAATGAAATCAGTAGGGTTATTTTAGCTGAAAGCATGCTTCATTATGAACTCAACTTTTTTTATCGCATTTTTGAGTTATTAGAAAAAAATGTGATCCAAACTGCACAGTCAAGGACTTTTTAACAAGCTCAACGATATGTAACCCAGTCCTTTTCAATGTTATGAATTGCTTGTGTAGTTTCCCTGCAATAACAAGCTAAAATGTCTGCTGTAAAGGCCATTTGTTGAAACTGGAAACCTTTTTTTTTTTCTTTAAATGGAAGAGTGTGTGTATGTGTGTGTGTGTATGTATGTATCGATGTGTGGAGTGAAGAAAGTTTTTGGGTCTGCCAGAGGAAAGATGCACAAATACATGTCAGACTTTATCTAGTTACAAGCCTTTTCCAATGTGTTTGATAAAAAAAAATAAATAAAAAAAAAAAAGTAAAAACATCAGGATAAAGATAAAAGAACATCTGGTACTTATCAGGTCTTTAAAAATAAAAATAAACACCCCACTGTCTAGTAGCTTGTACAGCGCTATTTAGTAGTATTATCCTGATGTAATTTACTTTCAACTTGTTAAGTTTTTTAACTGCAAAATGACAGACTGCAAATCATTTGGAAACCGCTTTAGAACACTTCACAGATTATTGTTAATGTCTGTCCTCCTTGTTAACACACACCTGTATGCTCCAAACCAGCAAACTGCCAAAACTCCTGCTTTTTACAAAAGTGTGCCTAATTGTTGATAATCATTTTATCAAGGTAATTTACTCATCTTTAAAAGGGATATTTTAACCATTACGAAGTGGTGTCTTGTGTAGAAGTTTGAAACAATTGTTATTACTGTTGTAGAACAGCATCAATTTGAAGAAATAGTTTACATTCAACAGGATTGACATAAACTCTATTTGTCCCGACTGAGGGACAGGGTTTTTTTCTGTTAAAGAGATAGTCTGGTCATTTTTGAAGTGTTCTGTCTAATAGTTATCAGTAGTTAGTACCTTATCAGCCGTGACATCAGTCATAAAGCACAGAGGATGTAGGGAAGGGCAGAAGTCTTCATCCAGGGTAGGTTTATGGCTAGCCATTTGTTTAGTTTGTAGCCGTTTTCTCAATCAAACGTCTGTGTTACTACGTGAATGTACATGTGCAGAACCCAAACCGTTATGTGCCGATGGTGATGCTGTTGAATGTATCAGCCCACCTGATCAGCATGTCTATGCAGCCAAAAGTTGACTCAACACTTGGCAGTTTTAAACAAACAGCAGGGTAGATACAGAGACATTTACAGTCTATGCTCTTCATGTATACATTCCCGTACTAACAAACGTTTGGATGGGAAAATGGCAACACACTAAACAAATAGTGCTATGCAAAAGTTGAAAAGTTTAATATTGGCTAATAGTATTCTTTCACACCAGTATGACATTTTCAAGAAAGAGCTGTTCTATAAGCGTAAAAAATGATATATTAAAGGACCATTTGGCTACCCATTAGCCTAGACTGGATGAAGCTCTTTTGTCTATACTTTGACTAATGTCATGGCTGGTAGGGTACTAACTACTGCTAACTATTTGACAGAACATCACCTAAAAAATGACCAGATTATTACTTTAATTTGACAAATTTAGGCCATGCTCAGCATCTGTAACAGCAAGAATCTCAATTACTTTGTTTGCTTTTCCAAATTAGGCTGGGACATGTGCTTTTTAGAAAAAAGGATCTGAGTTCAAACAGTATGCAACTAAACAAGGAGACATATTGACAATTTAAATCTCCATTTTATTATCGATCACAGTGCTGTTAGAAAAGCTTTTTAAAAGCATTTAGCTCTTACCCGCCCCTCGCCTGAGCTGAGCCAGCTCAGAACCCAGAAATGCCACTTTCAAAGCAGAGCCAGCAGCTCGTTTGCTCGCACAATTTGTTGTCCTATGTAAATTAATCCACCAGCGGACCTCTTAGTAAGAGGCAACATGACATGAAAACCTCTTGGAAACTTGCAGACTCAGCCCTTAATCTGTTTTTTTAAGCAGGACTTAGAGGGGAGTTACGAGGCTACATAATTTCAGCTGCCACTTCAGTATGCTGCGACACAGAGAGTCTAAATATAAAACCAGATATTATTGGCATGTACAGTGCCCTAACAGACCACCATGTGCATGTCAGGCCACGGTGGAATGTGCACTCCTGCACAATGTCATGGCACCATTAGAAACACATGCTTCCAGATTATGGTGATAACAGATATTACTGTCAACAAGATGACAGTTGGGCTTCACATGATGCTGAATGGGACAAATAAAAGGCAACACAGACTAGACTTGAGTTATTAAGTTACCAATTTTAAATTAACAATAAAAGATCAAATAAATTACTAGGGTCTCTTCGACATTTTCCATGATCACTTGGAAGTGTGACGTATTCTGTGGCAACCACAGGAACTGAAGAAGGCAGTGAATAAGAACAACTGATTGTGTGGGAATAAAATGGTTCAGTGACTCGCAGTTAATTGTGTAAACCGATCCAAAACCCCAACAGCTGTGTCATTCTTCAGCTTCCCAAAGGACAAGAAAGCTGGATGAATGTTAGTTTAGCTTCTGGTGAAAATTACGACCCAAAGTCTGACTGCAGTTAACGTTTTGAAAAGGACCACCTGAAATACAAACCTTCAACAGAAGAACCACCTCCTCTCTCTGTCCGGAGAGGCACCTCTCGCTGCCTGGACTGCTGAAAGCCACCTCTTGCTGTCCGACTGTCGCCCACCGCCTCTCACCAACCTACTGGCCTTTCTTGCTGTCTGGATCACCACCTATCACTGTCCAACCCTTGCCCACCACCTATTGCTGTCCTACTAATACCTCCCGCTGTCCGACCTCCACCGGCCACCTCTAGCTGTCCGGGTGGGAAACTCCTTGAACACTGTGTGACATCGTTGTAAAGTTTTGGGGGTTCTCCTTGTGAAATGTGGGGCTTGAGTTCCCGACAGCATCACTCCAGACCAAAAGAAAAATGTGTTTTTAAACCGATGCTCTTGTTAACAAAACTTGCTTCTTCTTTTGCTTCCATATTCCATGATAAACACTGACAGTAACCTCCTCAGTGTCCTACAGCGGTCTACCACAGCTGGCTGCAGCTCCTTCTACATCACCAACCAAGAAGGTAACACCACCCACACAACCAGACCATCTTGAGATTTTGACACAAAAACTCTAAAAACCAAGTCATTAACATTTTAAATTAGAGAAGTGGACCACTGTAATGTTTTATGTAAGTGTTTAACTGAAAGAAAAACATAAAAACTCATTACTTTGATATTCTATTTGATTTCCCCTTTAAAACTTTCCAGTGGTTCATGATCTATTTTGCTGACAGACGGACAAATAAACACACACAGACAGGTGCCTTTTAGGTGCCGGGCAATAATCAATCAACCCAACTACAACGACCCAGGTTTACGCCGATTGAATTCAATGGAAGGAAAGTAAGTTGGAAGTTTTATCTGAAAGATCCTGTTCCAGCTCAGAGCGAGTCCGGCTCAGAGCAGATCCAAAGCTGAGCGGAAAGTGTGACAGCACTTCTAGCTGCACTGAGGGAAGCCAGAGCAAAAGATCAGAGCAGGGTTCTTTTCTTTGTTTTTGCTTTGTTTTATTGCTCTTCCTGGCTCACTGAAGACGTTTAGTATTAAGTTCTATTATAGGAAACTCCAGTCAGTTATTCCACATACTCCGGTCACTCTGAGCTCCCTCACAGAGTCTCGCTGGCTGGTTATTAAAAAAAGAGAGACATTCAAATCTTCCATCAGATCCAGAAAGCCTGAGCCAAGGCGCAGCGGTCTCACCAACGGATTTAAGTAGGATACCCATCAAACTCTGAATCCAATATTGGGCCTGGATTCACTCTGAGAACTGAAAGAGTGATGTGTCACAACAAATCTCCACTTGTACAGTACTTTTAGCCTAACATTTATTCAGAGAGGTTCAAACAACAGACAGTCCCACCCACTGTCTGACAGGACCCAGTGAAGGTCTTTATAGGTGGGAAAAAGTTTTCTAACACAGTCTTCCATGAGTGGTGTTCTTCTCATTATGCTAATTACCTCTTGCATTTTTTGTTATATACGCTTGTGATTTGCGTGACCTGCTTCTGTAAGTCAAAAGCAGTCCTTCCAATAAGCAACTGCTGCATACAGCATTTAAATCTAGAAAACCTATTAGGAAGAGCAACTACATAAAGATTTTAATCATAATGAAATGCTTATTTATAATAGGTTGAGCAGATGACTTTGGGTAGAACAGTTATTAACGAATTGAACATACAAACAAACCTAATTACAGAAGATTTGACTGACTGGCTAATTTAAACAACTAAGACAAGAGTTTGGACAGAAACCTGAGAACAGCTGGAGCTGCAATTATTAATACTGATGTGATTTTCTCGAGCTCATAAGTTGACAACTCTGTCATCTCAAGATATGCAAGTTAGTTTAATTTTGTTATCGGAAGACACGAGTGTTTATCTCAAGGTATTGGCATGATCATGATTGTGCAAAAACGTTTGTGTCATTATTCATTACTGCGGTACAGACACGTTAGGGTGATCTGTAAGAGTAATTCAAGATATGGATGTGTTTGGTGATGTGTCATTTTTAACTTGAATCTGTTGCCCACATGAATGTCCTGACCGCTAATAAAAAAGAGAAATCATTTTTGCTTTATGGTAATTTTGAAATGATTTTGATATTCTCAGATTTTTTTTTCCTAAAAGAAAACTAAATATATTGACTCATCTTGAAACCCCCCCCCCAAAAAAAAACTATCATCTTGAGCTATTTGTAAATTAAAAAAAAACATTATCACTGCAAAACAAGCCTCATTATCATGAGATAATATGATAAATAATTTATCTTATGATATTAATAAAACAGTTTAAAGCCACTGGAAGCAGTTTTGCAAATGACAAATTTCTTGTTAAATTTCTGTAACCAAATGTTACTTCATTAATATGTAAGTTTTTCTAACAATCTAAGTTGTTGTCACATTTCACGTTTAAGGTGAATGAGACTATTTTGGCCAATGCAGGCTCCTGTAGCCTCCCGCCAGTAAGATGGAAATAGATGTGAAGAGAATCAACTGAAGCCTGCAGGCATCCTAGAACTACGAAGTCTAACACTGAACACAACATTTATAGCAGACCAATATCTAAACAATGTTTCTAAACAAATTCTGTTGGCAAATAACTAACTGCAACTACAACAAAATAACGAGACGACCCAAACAATCTGTCATTTAAAAGCAGAGGAGCGAGCTAATGTTAGCTTAATACTTCAGCTAACTCGTCCGCAGGAAAACATGTCAACAAAAACAAGGCATAAGTTTGATAAAGACTTTGTAGCTTCATGTGTGGAACAGGTTATCCTTCTATAAAAAAGTAAAAAAATAAAATTACATCCGTTTTAGGCAGAAAACTATTACAGTCTCAGTCAGGCTGAAAGCTAGACCGGTGAAATGTCAGGTGGAAAAACTAAAGTCACTGTCAACAAAACAACACAGCATCCTCCTCCTCATCATCATCAGTCAGTCAAACAGGACACAATTATTCTACAACCCCATAGCTTTACAATAGATTTTATGTATTAACTATACAATATTCTAGGATTTTTAAGTTAATTTTTTAAGCAGATTTATTTTACAAGAGGAAGGACTGTTTCTATACTCTCGCATGAAACACAAACGTGAGGTATTTTTTAAAGACTGGAAACACTGGAATGTATTTTCTTCATAAAAGGACTTAGGGGCAGATTTTTAAGCACTTTAATGAAGCATAAAACGACCACTAATTCCATTTAGTCATGGACAGTTTCAGTAATGAGAAGAATAAAAGATTGTATCCAATAAATCAGTTTTAATCTCATCTCTTTTGCGCTGTGTTA
This sequence comes from Kryptolebias marmoratus, assembly GCF_001649575.2. Taxonomy (NCBI): domain Eukaryota; kingdom Metazoa; phylum Chordata; class Actinopteri; order Cyprinodontiformes; family Rivulidae; genus Kryptolebias; species Kryptolebias marmoratus. The sequence continues at coordinate 24,644,764 of NC_051433.1, forward strand.
CACTGAATGCACATCATCACACAAAATATAAACATTTTCAGTGGGGACCCCCCCAAATTTAGATGATGGTGATGACAGAAGAGAAAGTAAGGAAACTGGGTTTATTGCTAATGATATTGTCATTGCAATGTTCAACGCAAATATCACGCTTTGCGAACAATTATTAGCTTCCCAAAAGGAATTAAATGTCAAACCAGTAAATAGTTTCTGATTAAGAATAACTGACATTCAGTCCACACCAGAGATTGATAGATCTCTGATGTGAACCCAGAAGTCAAACCCATAATGGGACCAACCTTCCCAGTACGCTGGATCCATTATGGGTTTCGAGCCTTGCTCCCTCCATATGAACAAATGGCATTGTGGGTAAAATAAAAATAAGAAAGAAATTACATTTTAAAGGTGTTGACTATTGTGTCACATAGTTCATACCTTGCAGCACTATGTTCAAATACTCATTTTTCTAATACATTTGGCTATAATCAGTTGTTTCATGCCTATAGAAGGGCCGTATGACACCATGATTGTGTCCTGGGAAGCAGGCGGGGCTTAAAGCCTCCCATCGCTGGTTCCAAAAATACAAAATGGCAGCTTATGAGTGGGATTATGAGGCTTCAATTCCCAGCAACGAGCGAAGGAACTCTGCTAATCAGCATACAAGTTTATGCTCCACACCTTAATGATTTTCTCATGCCAGACATGTTGTTCCTGAAGCACCGAAAAACAAACTCATATCTGATAATGTCCCAACCCGAAGGGACAGTGATCTGAAGAAGTAAAACGTCATAACAAGCCTGCTGCAGACCCTGCTCTGACTCGTTTTGTTGTTTTATGAAACACACCCAGTTACGGACGCACTCCATTTAGCTGTTACAGGTCCTTGGTACTGTGAATGCTGGCTAACTAGCATGACTTCAAAGGAACATAAAGCTACCGCACATGCCAGGACCTGGGCTGTTCCTACCACGGCGAGTAAAGGTGTACCAAAAGAATGATTAATAAGACGCATCATAGGCGACAACAGATTTCTGACAAAACAAGGGGGACATTTGATTGGGAAACTGGCTCCTTGAACAACACAGATGAAATGAGCTCTGCTCCTTTTTTAAAATCACTTTTCTACAGTGAAAATCACACGCCAAACAATCCTTTTTACTGCTCAACTTGATTCAATGGCAGCCTGTCTGAGTGGGGGAGAAAGAAATCCTAAATAATCACATCATCATTCACTGACTGCTGTTACTTCTCATTCCAGCAACAACTCTCTCTCCTTTGTGGAGAAGTTCCAAAACTATTTTTGATGTTTTTACAGGCTTGTGTTCAAGGTGTGCCTGAAAGTGGGAATTTTCTGTTGCTGTTCTTCTGAAGGATCAGTGGGAATGATCAATGGAACGCCTGGGACTAGTATGCTGCTGTCTAATGAACTATAACACTTTATTCCAAAGATCCAGGAGGCTTTTTTTTATTTATTTATTTTATTTTTTTATTTTATTTTTTTTTTTTTTTTACACACACACACACACACACACATATATATACAGGTGCTGGTCATAAAATTAGAATATCATGAAAAAGTATGAATATTCATGATATTCTAATTTTATGACCAGCACCTGTATATACCAGCAGGAGTGATTTCATCATTTGGCGAGAATTAACAGAGTTCATAATGAACAAATGAAACCATCAAGCAAAAATTGGGAGAAAAGAATAAATAAATAAACATCTTACATAAAGGGTGTTAAGAGATGGACAACATTAGTTCCAAAATCGTTTATTTTTCCTTAAGCAGCACCATTTGCTGTGTCACAGTCTGTACAAATTCCTCTTCTTCTTGGTCAAAATTTACGACAAAGGCTAATCACAATCTGAACCATAACAGTGCAGTCATCAAACACTCAATCAAAGGGATATTCCAGTCATCTTGAAACTAGGAAAAGTTATAAAGACCTGTAGATAATAGAGAAAGCTGGAGTTTCCTTTAAAACACCAGCACCTCGTAGAGACACGCCAAGATGTCTCCTAATAGTCAGGGTGCTTTTATTAACACATCTGCCACCCAGCCTCACTCTCAAAAGAAAAGAAAAGGAAAACAACTCTGCCCTAAACGGTGTCTCATTCTGCCAGTTTATTTTAAAAGGGTTGTAAAGCGGAAACTATGATCACAGGTGAGCTCAACTTTATCGTCAGAATACCCCCCTCCACATTAACCCATTGGACTGGAGAAAAAAAAAAGAAAAAGAAAGATCCCCAGCTAGCAGCAGCACATGTCTCTGTACCTGAAGCCTGTTTCCTTAGAGGGGTTTTCAGCTGCAGGACTTGGGTTATTTCAACCAAAATCTTCAACCCAATTGTGTGGACACGGTTATTTTTTTTCCAGCAAAATCGTGAAATGGCAATGGTCCAAAATCACAAAGCGGTAGCTGAGATTAGAACTTGTTAAGGTGCTTCTGCTGCTTGTAAACAGTTTGCTGTTAGCTGACAATTGTTGTGCTATAGTAATTAGCCCTCCATGAGTAAAAGACGCATTGTGAGAAACCTGAATTGCTGCAAACTGGTCGTATATTTGGAGCGGTGGCTGTAGGTGGTTGGTGGGATGCGGAACAAGATGAGATGGGGTAGATTATTCAAAATTTGAAGACCATTTTTGCTTTAAACTTTCATTCCTTGTAGCTCTTTGAACAGCCTCAGTTTGGAGAAACAGTTTATTTTTGACAGAAATGACAGGCTAACAGCTGGTCTGAATGCAGCCAAGACTGGACTGCTGCCTCCAGTACTTCACACACCTTTACACTACTGTCACTTTTGCAGTACACAGTTATTTACATGGAGTCTTATGGGGTTTTTTTTTGTGTGCAAACAGTAGCAACAGCAGCTAGCTGTAGTGCATAATTCCAGAAGTAACTTCACATTATTTCTGCCAAAACAATAGTGTATTACAAACTTGATAGCAATATAAAAGCTTAAATCTTAGCATTTACAGGAACCGGTATAAGTTTCGAAAACAGGAGTTGTTTTAAGATGGCAGCAGCAACCTGCTCCAGGACTAGCCCTGCTCACTGTTCTGACAAGCTAATGTTGGCCTGTCCGAACAGACATACTTCCATAGCAGATTGCTGCCATCTTGAATCAGCTCCAATCTTCAGCATTTCATATAATGAAGACCTTCACATCACCACCAGTTTTGCATCACACAGTTATTTCGGCAGAAATTCTATGGAACTGCTGCCAAAATTAACCCCAGGCTGCACAGGAAGCGCTATGGCCACAGATCTCAAGGGAAATGATTGCATCCTGCGAAACAGACGGTCGTAGAAACGCTGTCCGCATAAACCGCCGTGAAACTCTGAAGACTGATGCCGTTTTAAGAACACTGGTCTTGGCTGTGTTCAGACTAGCAGTTAGCTCATCGGCCCTGTTGGACGTGAACTTCAAACTGAGGTCGCTCAAGGTGCTATGAACAAGAGGTAAAGATATTAACGCTTCAGAACTTTTCCGCAAAACATCACTTTGGAGACTTTGCGACGTTAAGACATCAGATGTGACACCCAAGCAATGAAACATTCTACAGGGGAGGGTCTCAGAGCTACCGGCTGTAGCTCTACAACTTTTCACGCAATATGTGGCAGATAAACGTCACAGTTCTGATACTCCTGAAGGGCCTCTCAGCACCTTGCGTGCACACCGAGGCCCTCACTGCAGCTCCCTGTCATCCCCTCCCCAAACCCTGACTGAACCCGAACCTCTCAGGTTAAAAGGGTGAACATCCAGTGCCAGATTGCCCCCAAACAGGCAGGTTGTGTGGAGGCTCTTTAACTGGAACCCGACTCTAGTTGTGTACAGAAGTGCAGTAAATATTTGGCCCTCCTCTCCCTCCATTGGCTGCCAGCTGGCCAAAGGCACAGCTGACATCCATGTCATGAAGCAGACAGCCAAGAAAAGAAAACCTTAATTCTCTGCACTCACCCCCCCCCCCCCCCCC